>NW_028251075.1:0-14022 GCF_964263255.1 Lissotriton vulgaris | reverse complement strand
AAACACCCTGACCCCCTAGGCCTGCTCAGGGCATCACAGAAAAAAACCCCAGGGCCCAAATTATTATTTTTTTTTAAAGCGGCTAGGTGCGCGAATCTGAACAAAATAAATAAAAAAAAATGATGGGGCATATTCTCAAGAACTCATCGCCTGAGGTAACATGGTTGCGTCCACTGTCCGCAACACTACAAGCACCAGCAGTATATGTCCACATGGAGAGGTCTGTTGTTGAAAATATCGGGAAGTGGTGTTTTTGTGGGGTTTTTTTGCACAGGAACGCCTACTCTCCATATTATTAGCGTTAGTGGTCGCTCTCATTCGTGGCGATGAGGGGGTCAGGGTGTTTGTACCCTGCCCACTTTTCTTGTTTTTTCATCTTTTTTCTTGTGATTCGCATGTAGCTGCAACAAAGTCCTAATAAACACAAAGGCTCGTTTTAGTCCAGTAGGCAATAGACATTGCTCCCAGTGTGGCCCACCTGCGCCACAACATTATCGCTGGCTGTGCGTAAGCTGAATGCTTCTGATGCCACTTACCCAGTGCACCACAAGTCACCGCCACGTGGCCTTATTGAGTCAGACTTCATTAGGCAAAAGACATTGCTCCCAGTGCGGCCCGCCCGAACAACGTATCATCACTGGTTGCGCACACGCTGAGCCCCACTGTTGCCACTAACTCAGTGCACCACAAGTCAACACCACGTGGCGGTGGGCCCTTGCTGACCACTGCCTCCGGCCTACACTGCGGTCAGCAGGTCAGCAGGTCTCACACATATCCAATCCAATCCTGTCCTGCAAGGACACGCCATCATTGCTAGCTGCTCAAATGCTGAGCTCTTCAGGTGCCACTAACTCTGTGCATAACAACTCATGGACCCTTTATGATTCATGCTGTAGACACCAGACGCAACAATGTCACCTCAGGTAGCAGGAATATTCAGAAGGGACATTAACGATTTATTCACATGAGCACACTCATCTCTGGTGCCACTACCTCACTGCTCCACAACTCATGGATACTTTATGATAGAATCTTTTGTGGATGATAACAGATCTGCTGCCCCTACCTCAGCGCACCACAAGTCATGCACCTTTTACAATAGAATCTTTTGTGTGTTTTTTCAGATATGGTGCCCCTACCTTAGTGCACCACAAGTCAAGGACCCTTTATGATTAAATCTCTGTGTGTATTCCGATGATCACTTTTATAGTTGTTTCCAGCACCAACCATTCCGTTAGGGCTGGCTTACACTCACCCCACACTCATCCAGCACAGACGTCACTGAACATGTGACCCTGGTAATAAAAAGGGTCCGAACGCATGTGCCCGTAGCCAATTCCACTATCTATCGAACTGTGTCCGTGTGTTCATTATGTATGCATGATGGCCCTGGACCCTACCACATTACATTGTGCTGTTGACTGCGCATGCAACCATGTTACCTCTGGCAGTGGGGAAGACCTTGGTTATGTCACTTTGTCTGAGTCATTCTATGAGTACATGGGTAGAGACTGGATGATTAGAGTACTGCAAGGAGAGTGTATGGTAAATTTATAAGTGCCTGGGGATTGGCGGAGTGATTGGATAAGTACATATGTTGGTGGGGCCTAACCCCCGAGCATGAGCTTGGCTCTAATTGGCTGCCAACCAGTGGCAACCCTGGTGGAGCGTCATGATTGCAAACCAAGCCTCGGACGCTACGCACGGATTGCTAGTAGGCACCCCACCAGTTCCTAAGGCACCCGTCTTCTTTGCTACGGGATCCCCACAGCCTTTGCTCTAGTGCCCTGGGTTCCTGCCCACTAAAATACGAGCCCCTGGCTAGTGGGAATACCGCACGGATGCCTGGAAAACTAAGTCCGGGTGCTTGGAATTCTCATTGTGGTATACTGCATTCTCATTCAGTGGATACCCTCCCAGGTCGTTGATCTCTGGATCAAGGAATTCTGACTGTTGGATCCCCAGAGTCCCTTCCACTGGATCCCCTAAAGCGAGCTGCTGGGTCCGTAGAGCACCAGTTATAAAAGGCCCAGAACCCTGTCTGAAAGATATTCCCAGCCCCACAGCTGGATCATTGACATATGGTGGATAGAATCTACGGAATTCTGTAAGCGTAAGTGAAGTGGGCAGAGCCGGCGTATGCTAGTCAGGGGCGCAACTAGAGCCAAATTTCAGGGGAGGCTGATAAAAATTTCAGGGGGCTAATTCTCCAGTCATAGGCAGAGTGGAGATGCAGGGGCTCTAAGAAGGGGGGAAACACAACGAAGCCTCATTAACAGGTAATGTAGTGTAGTTCCTATTTTCCCAATAGGCCCTGCGCATCGGAATAATATAAACAGTAGTATCGACGTAGAAGTGCAGATCTTCCAGGCCTCTACTGACTATGCTAAACTTAATTGGGTTTGTTACCAACTAGCTCAGAGGTCACTGGAAACTTTCTTGACTGAATAGGAAGTGATCAGCTTCCCTGGCACAGCCAAGAAGGGATTCAGTTTTCCAACAACCGTGCAACATGACAACTTTGCTCCTCAGATCAAGAGTCAATCTCTAGGGTCGTGTGAAACAATAGACAGTTATTTTACTCAGTCAGGTTGGTGCAGAGTACTTTCACAATATGTAGAGAATAGAGAGACGGGCGTTGTCAATAAAGGGTAACATTTATTGAACAGTCTTTCTTCTCATACAAGAGAAATGAATTGCCACAATTGCAAGACTTGTTATTATAAAAAGTACGTACAGTAAGATAAGTATTGCGAGATAATACTGTAAAAGCATTGATGTGGTTTCTTAGCCATACAATGGTTTAAAATGAATAAAACATATATATATTCATATATACATTAGGCTAAAATACTCAACTGGTGCTTCTAACTACACCTACCCCAGTGTACCTGACCTAAGCCTAATACTTGGGAGGGGAGTAAGTAAGTAGCTTTAGTTTAAGTTGGTTTTGCCAAGGTTTGCTTCAAGAATTCTCTCTAAGGGTTTAGTCAACACCATACCTCTGGAATAGAATGATGGAGGTCTGGTATCTCCTTCAGGGGGTCGATATCCCAGTTACCCGCAAGGGTAGACTAGAAACGCCGGAGCTGGATTTCTCTGCAGGAGAAAGACAGCGTCTCTTCTCAGCGCGTCGAGGAGGAGGAGGAGGGGCAGCGTCCGCGGGCAGCTTGCATCTGCTGGGCTCTTGCAGGGGACAGCTGTTCAGCTCCTAAGTTCACCACACCATCGTTCGCTAGTTAGCAGCGATAGCAGTAGCGATAGCAGCTATGGTATCATCAGCATAACAGCAGCTTCGGGCGACGTGCAACAGGCATTGCTTAAGGCAACGTTGGTAGTATTTATACCTGAAAGGTGCCTTGGTTGACGTAAGTTTGCTGGACATAAGACGTCAATAAAGATGTCACTAGGAAGTGATCGTCTATTAGTGCTCATTAGAGTTCTATTACAAATCAAAACACAGCAAGCAGGGATTTCCAGGTTTGCTGAGTTTTTATCTTGTTGAAGAACTCGGAGTGTTAATCTAGGAATCTCAGATAGTAACTTCTGCTATGTCATTGCACTAATTGGTTGCAAAGGAACTGGCAGAGAAAGCTATTCTGAAATGTGGCTCTGTTCGTGTGAGGCCAGAGATGAGTTTCTGAATATTGCACTTGAACGGTTATGCCAATATAGGGAATAAATGGATTTATAGCCGAATAGGGGCATAAGGTCACAGTATCGATCAGGGTCCTAGATTAGAACGCAACAGTAAATGGTCTTTTAAAGACCTGTGAAGTACTCGGGTGCTGCGCTTAAAGCCGCGCACCCAGCGCGTTCACATGAGGGGGCAACGCTGAGAGGCACACAACCAGCGCGTTTACACTAGGGGGTTAAGCTGGGAGCCACACACCCAGCGCGTTCACACTAGGGGGCCGTGCTGAGCGCCGCGTTAGGATCACCACTCCAAACTTTTCTAAAAAAAACAGTCCACATCCCCAATTCTTGAATGATTTTGTTAATCATTAGGAAGGGGGGCCGCCTGGTACCCCTTCCCTTGTGCACTTCTAGCCCCGGGGACCCCATCCCCCGTGGCCTGGCATCTTCATTGGGGACCGTGGGGGGAGCCCAAGCAGGCTCCCCACCTCCTGCGGGAGACAGCATTGCTTTTTCACACGGGAAGCTGCTGACATGCAGCTCCCCTTGTGGAAAAGCAATCTGGTTTGCTTCATTGAAGCGAGAGCAGGTTTTCCTGCTCTCACTTCAATGAAGCAAAGAAGGGTTTTCTATGACAGGATGGGAGCCATGCCCCCGCCCTGACATAGCAAAAAGCAATGTCCCGGGGGTGGGTACCCCAGGACATTGCATGAGCCGGCCCCGGGGGTGGCGGTCCCCAGGGCCATCAAGGGCTCAAAGAGGGGGGTTGCGTGGTCCCTTCACTCTATTTTCAAAGCCCCGGGGAAGTGCTGGTCCCCGGGGCTTCGGGGGGCCAGCGAGGCCCCCATGCATATTCAATTAAAGCCCCGGGGTGGTGGTCCGTGGGGCTTAGGAGGGCCTCGGAGGCACCCCACTAATTACAAAACAAGCCCCGGGGAGGTGGCGGTCCCCAGGGCTGCGGAAGGGCCATGTGCCCTCCTGCACCTAATTTGCATAGATCCAGGGAGGTGGTGGTCCCCGGGGCTATGGGGGCTCTGCAGGCCCCTGCAATATAATCATAGGATTGCCCCCAGGGCCTGGCCCACCCGTTGGCTTATTTACATGAAGTGGAGGAGCCCCCGCTTAATTTTTTAAAAAACATTTGCCCGAATTCGCACACCCAGCGCGCATTCAGATGTTTTAAAAAATATATATTTTTTTTCTTGGCCTCGGGGTCCTTGTGGGACCCCCTGAGCAAGCCTAGGGGGTCAAGGTGTTTCTAGCCTGCCCTCTTTTCTTCTTTTTTAATCTTTTTACAATGGTTTTCTTGTGTAAGAGCTGTGGCGCAGTGCCCAGGGTGCCTGACTCCGGACCACAGGGTTCATGGTTTGATCCCCGACTCCGGCGGCAAGTTAACCCAGTACCTTGTGACTCTGGGCAATAGCTTGCCTAATCTTCCCAATGGCCCCCAGCGCCGGTACATTTCCGTTGAAGGTAGCAGTGCGCTTTACAAATGCTGGCATTTAAATTTTTTCTTGTGACTCGGTTCTACCCAGTCACAAGATGGCTGCCAAAACTTCCTGGTTTGGAGTGTTGGCAGCCAATCGCAGTGAAGCTCGTGGTCGGGAGGGTTCGCGAACCCACCGTTGCCCCAGATATCAAAACTTTCATCTTTTTAATTTCTCAGCAACTACGGATTTACACCATTTTAAAAAAAGGTCGCTTTCCGAACCAAATGCTACATTTTTGCCAAATTTGGTGTAATTTAGTTCACCAGTTCGGGCTGTAGCCGTGGCTAAAGTTTCCTATCGGAAATTGATTTTCAGACTTTTCTTTTTTGAATTTCTCAACAACTACTGAACGTATTTACATCATTTAAAAAAAAGGTCGCTTTCTAAACCAAGCGCTACCTTTTTGCCAAATTTGGTGTAATTCCGTTCAGCAATTCAGGCTGTAGCCTGTATTAAAATTTCCTATGGAAATCACCCCCAAACTTTTCAGAATTGGAGCTAACTTGGAAAGACCTTTTGTTTGGAGAATTTCGCAAAGATTCGTCAAACAACACCAAAGTTATTAGCAAATCAAAAAAATATTTTCCTATGGAAACTAGATTCTAACTAAAACTACCTACTGGCGACTACCATATATATATATATATTCCACAACACCATTTCACCAGGCATCCGAACACAGCGGTGGGTGCATCCGTAGACGACAGGTGAGTTTGCCTTGTTCCACAACAACTCCTGAACTCGGCGCACACACGGGGGTCTTCAAAACGATATATTTTGCAAATGCATTTAGGTCATTACCTTGTTCAGTGCTATAAATCATTTGTAAAATGTGGACAGTTAAGACTCTCCAAAGTATACACCCACTGGCTGTAGCCAATAGAAAAGCGACAAACTTTTCCCGCGTCGGCATACATAATTAATGTGCAGGGCCTCAATGTCCCATAATTCACCATCAGTCATAGATGTATCGCATCATTCCAATTGGCAGCCATTATTAATCCTTTTCCATCTGTGCATGTCACCCCCGCCAGCCGCTGATAGTAATAGGCACAGAACCTGTAGATGCCTCTCATGGTCGCGACATCTCAGACCTGATGGTCAGCGCCCCTCACAACGACAATAAGTATATGCACCAGAATGGAACTGCACTGAGTATACGCACACTGGGGGTGGGGTTTGTAATAAAAAAAAACGGAAATTCAAACAATGTCAGCTTCAGATGTGCTGTTTGCAAATGCCCATGAAGAAGAGGCTTGTGGCCTGGAAACGCGTTGGCAGAAAGAGATTTTAAGGCAGGGCAGTAAAGCAGGCTGCATCACGTAGCCGTATGGCGGAATGCTGTTGTGTTCCATCTCAATGCTTCAGGGCAACTGGTTTTGATATATATATATATATATACATATATATATATATATATATATATATATATATATATATATATATATATATATATATATATATATATATATATATATATATATATATATATATATATATATATATATATATATATACTTCCCATAATGCACAGTCTCATTTGAGCCTCCCATTGGTGGGTGTGTCATATGGAAAATGGAGAAGTGGGTTAGCGGTTGCGCACACCGCTTCTGTTAAAGCCCCCGAAGATAAGCATATGGAGCTTTGAAACGCGTCGGGCAGATCCATTACGGAGCGGCATCTACAAGCGGATCCCCGTCCTCACCTATACATAAATCAAGCTGCTGCTCGTGTGCTACTCAAAGGTGGACAACCTTGAAGCAACAATTTATACGCGGCCGTCCAGCCGCGGAGTATGCACCACCCCGTCATCCTTGGGGGTCACGGAAGTGAAACAGCAGCCGTACACGGGATCGAGGACGGGCCCACTTGCGGGGTCCATACAGGACTTGATTGTGTGCTTTCCGCACCACACTTCCCATAATACACAGTCTCATTTGAGCCTCCCATTGGTGGGTGTGTCATATGGAAAATGGAGAAGTGGGTTAGCGGTTGCGCACACCGCTTCCGTTAAAGCCCCTGAAGAGAAGCATATGGAGCTTCGAAACGCGTCGGACAGATCCATTACGGAGCGGCATCTACAATCGGATCCCCGTCCTCACCTACACATAAATCAAGCTGCTGCTCGTGTGCTACTCAAAGGTGGACAACCTTGGAGCGACAATATATGCACGCACACCACCAGAGGGTTTCTTCTTCCCAACAAGGGATCTTCTCCCTGTGTCCGTTTTTTTTTTTAGAGCCTCACAGGCAGACTCTTACCGCTCATCCAAGGAAAGACCAACTTTCAGATTCCAAAGGTACGATCGCGGCCCTTAACTCAGTCTTTATTTCTGAACAGAGCCTTATTACACAATGTTCCAAGCTCTCTGCGAGTTCAGTCCAGTGTCTCGCTCAGTACCCCAATCACTCTACTCAAATTTTTTCAACACAAAGTCTTGTTCTAATTTCTTTCATCAGAGAGTGGGGTACTGCGCTGTTTTCGGGGCCGCAAATCGTATCGACAACGGCCAGGTTGCTCCTGGTCAGAAAACAATTCGGTAGCATGGGTAACAGACTCGGTTACCCCTTGTGACACCTCGGGACCGGTGGTTGCTTCTGACTGAGCTACCTCACCTTCCCCTTCAGGCAACACTTCACTTGATTACCCTATCTCTTGAGCATCCGAAAAGGGCACAAAACTTTTGATCAACTCTCCTTCCTGACTCGGCACTCCGTCCTTGTTCTGCCGATCAGAAGGTAGGGGCAGCGGCAGGCGCTTCACGTGGCTTACGTGGATCCAGTGTTTTCGGCCATGCACCTTCACCGCCGTCCTTGTGACCAAGATGATCTGGTTCGGACCACCTGGGCTCCAAACTCAATGTCCGTTGGTAATTCTTCACCAGTATCCACTGGCCAGGCTCCAAATGACGTCCAGGACCCTCCGGTAGTGGCTGCAATGTGTCCGATACCTGTTGATGAATAGAACGCAGATCTTTAGTCAACGCATAAAGGTAATCTGTCATCAACGTATAATCAATGTCCCTAAAAGATCTGGGCCTGGGGACTCCCCATACATTCGCAGGATGGCCAAATATCACCTCATAAGGAGACAGACCGGTTCTAGTATGAGGAGTCGTTCTAAGGGACAGTAAGGCCAATGGGAGGGAATCAGGTCACTTTAATCTAGTGTCTGCACAGATTTTGGCCATTTTGAGCTTCAAGATACCATTATATTTTTCTACCAGGCCAGCAGACTGTGGATGCCTAGCAGCTGGAACTTTTGTCTTATTTGTAATCCATCCCAAACACTTTGTACAAGTAAGGCATTAAAATGGGGCCCATTGTCCGACCAGATAATTCGGGGCAGGCAATAACGGGGGAAATATTCTTTAATTAGAGCTTTGGCAGTAGCAAGTGCAGTGGCATCTTTGGTGGGGTAGGCCTAGACCCATTTACTAAAAGCACATACCACCACCAATACATACTTCAAATTATTCAAACGTTCCGTTTGTATGTAATCTATCTGTATGACTTCAAAAGGCAAAGATGGCGGAGCAAATTTGCCACTCAAAACAGGTTCTCTACCTCCAGGATTATGTCGTAAACACACCGGACAATATTTCACAATGTCGGCTGCTATTTTGGTCCATCGGGCAGATGTACTAGGAAACATGGGACTTCCTTTAGCCTGAGCCGTTTCTTTTGCTACTGCGTCGGCAAAGGCGTTCCCCTCTCCAATAGAATGTACAATTTTCTTGTGAGCACTACATTTAATATTGGCTAACTTCTTTGGTAATGTCAAAGCAAATAGTAATCGATCAATCAAGGGACCATGTTGAATTTTCTGGCCATGCGTAGTAAAGAAACCCCTCTCCCTCCACAGCCTCCCAAAACTATGGGCAACGCCGAAGGCGTACTGGCTGTCTGTAAAAATATTCACCCTCAGACCTTCATTCAATTCACAGGTTCTTAACAAAGCTATTAGTTCAGCTGCTTGGGCTGAGTGGTGTGAAATACTTGCGGTTTCCATTACTGTTTTCAAAGTTGTAATGGCATATGCAGCTGTTGCAGTGCCATCTGGTAACTTAAAACAAGAGCCATCCACATACAATTCCCCATCTGGTTCAAGTAAAGGGGTGTCAGTTAAATCTACACGCCCCTTTGTTTCTTCTTCCGTTCTAAATACACAATTATGGACATCAACTCTTTCATCTTTCTCCGGGAGAGGCAATAGTGTGGCGGGGTTCAAAGTAGTACATCTTTTGATGGTAATGTGAGGGGCAAATAATGTAAATTCATATCCTGTCAATCTGGCGCTCGTCAGGTGCTGGGTCTTAGTTCTATTTAAAAGGATATCCACAGCATGCGGTACCATAACTGTGAGGTCCGTGTTCAAGACTATTCCCTCTGATTGTCGGATGACCAGTGCTACTGCAGCAGTAGCCCTCAGACAACTTGGAAGGGCTCGAGCAACAATATCTAAAACTGAAGAGAAAAATGCACAGGGTCTCTGTTTTCCACCAAACGTCTTAGTTAACACTGACAATGAACAACCGTCCACCTCATGCACATAAAGTGAATACATTTATGCACGCACCTACTAAATCCTTCATCCAGACACTTATACATCCACTCATTCTTCAATATGTAAAACATATTTAAACTTAAAAGAAACAGTCAGTCACTGGATGATGTCATCAGTGATGTCAAATGAGATGTCATCAGTGATGTCATCAGTGATGTCATTTGAGATGTCATCAGTGATGTCATCAGTGATGTCACTGACCATGTCATGAATGATGTAATATGTGACATCATCAGCAGTGGATTGCGGGTGCGCGAAATATTGTTATTACAACTAACTATATAGGAGCAATTTCAATGGTTTTTTTAAATGCTAATTCCTAACTATATAAAGCCTGAAACCTATGGTTTTATAAGTCAATTTGCAAGGTTTTTAAAATGCTAATTCCTAACTATATAAGGCGTGAAACCTATGTTTTTTTTAGTGAATTTGCAAGGTTTTTTAAATGCTAATTCCTAACTATATAAGGCTTGAAACCTATGGTTTTTTCAGTGAATTTGCAAGGTTTTGTAAATGCTAATTCCTAACTATATCAGGCGTGAAACCTATATTTTTTTTCAATAAATTTCAAAGGTTTTGTAAATGCTAATTCTATTAGTGGATAACGTTTATATATGTTATTATCCTTCTGGGACAACCTGAGCAGCCATCTTGTTTCTCAGGAGAAGTGAGGCACACGAGAGCACAAAACAAGAGTGGAAAATGCAAAAAGGGGGCAGGGATGAGACCTCCTGACCCCCTAGCCCTTCTCAGGGGGTCCCAGAAGGACCACCAAGTGCAACATTTTTAAAAAAAATGTTTTAAATCGCGGGGTACGCGCACGGTACAGGTACCCTACACGTACGGTGCACGTACCCCGTGATTTTATTTATTTATTTATTTATTTATTTTTTGCCCTTGCGGGTCCTTTTGGGACCCCTGAGAAGGGCTAGAGGGTTGGGGGGTCTCTACCCTGCCCCCTTTTCGTGTTTTCCACTCTTGTTTTGGGCTCTCTTGTGCCTCAGTTCTCCTGAAAAACAAGATGGTGGCCAACACTTCCTGGTTTGGACAGTTTGGAATGTTAACAGTCGACTGCCAGCCAATCAGAAACTCGCTCGCACACATAAGGGTACGCGCACGTACGCGTACGGTACGCGTACGGTGCGCGTACAGTGAGCGCATACAGATATATAATTTGATCAAATTCAATTTTCTCAACAACTACTGGAGGGATTTTCCCCAAATATAGAAAAGGCACTACTGCATACCTGTCCCTACCATTTTGCCAAGTTTGGTGTAATTCCGTTCAGCCTTTCGGGCTGTAGCCGTGTCAAAAGGTCCCATAGAAAATGTCATTTGAAACATTTCAAATTCAATTTTCTCAAGAACTACTGGAGGGATTTTCACCAAACATAGCAAAGGCACATCTGCATACCAGGCCCTACCATTTTGTCAAGTTTGGTGTAATTCCATTCAGCGGTTCGGGCTGTAGCCGTGTCTAAAGGTCCCTATGGAAATTAACATGGGGAAAACACGTTTTGGGACCCCCCTTTCGGCCCCCGCTTGACGAATCCCCCCAAAACTTTCAGCGAAGGAACAGAGCGGAGCTGGCCAAAATTCTGGAAAATTACACACAGATTCCTCAATTGGCGCCAAAGTTATTCCCAATAGAATGTTGAGCGCATATAGATATTTAATTTGCTCAAATATATATATATCCATACTAATATAATAAAGAGAGAGCCCAAACCTTTGAGGCAGGTAATCTCAGGAACCACAGCACCAATCACAACACTCAATACAGCGTTGGAAAGGGCAGTTGCAGCAGAAGGACATAGGCTATGCAGACGCCCACTATTTACATTTAAAAGGTAAAAGAACCTTGCCAGCAAAGTAGTCCCTTGTGGGCGTGTCTGCGTTGTGCTGAGTGCGTGTGCTGGGGTTGACAAACGCTGGGGGCGTGTGGTACGTTCTGCCCTTCATGCCATGTCTCATATCATGTGCTAATCCCACCCTGCTACCTTAAAATACTCCTGCACCCCATAATCATAACCCACCCTTACTCCTTAAAATACCCCAACACCCTTAAACACTAACCCATCTTAACCTTATAAATATACCCTGTACCCCAAAACCCAAACCTATCCCTAAACCCTAAAAATACCCCTGTACCCCAAAAGCCAAACCTAGCCATGAACCCTATAAATACTCCTGTAACTCAAAACCCAAACCTACCCCTGAATCCTAAAAATACCCCTGTAAACCAAAACCCAAACCTAGCCCTGAACCCTAAAAATACCACTGTACCCTAAAATCCAAACCTACCCCTGAACCCTAAAATACCCCTGTACCCCAAAACCCAAACCTAGCCCTGAACCCTTAAAATACCCCTGTACCCCAAAAGCCAAGCCTACCCATGGACCCTAAAAATACCCCTGTACCCCAAAACCCAAACCAAGCCCTGAACCCTAAACATTACCCTGTACCCCAAAACCCAAACCTACCCCTGAACCCTAAAATACCCCTGTACCCCAAAACCCAAACCTAGCCCTGAACCCTAAAAATACCCCTGTACCCCAAAACCCAAACCTAGCCCTGAACCCTTAAAATGCCCCTGTACCCCAAACCTACCCCTGAACCCTGAAAATACCCCTATACCCCAAAACCCAAACCTAGCCCTGAACCCTAAAAATACCCATGTACCCCAAAACCAATACCTATCCCTAAACCCTACAACTACCCATGTACCCCATAACCCAAAACTATATCTGAACCCTTAAAATACCCAAATACCCCAAAACATACACCTCAGTACCCCAAAACATATACCCCTATACCCATACTTACCTTATCCAAACATTTAAAAAAAAACATGCTTTTACCATTCATACATTTACAACGAATTTCGTTGTAAATGTATGCATGGTAAAAGCATATAAAATGTAATGCCATGCGTTATAATGGCATTGCGGAGTCATGGTACTTTCGTGATGAAAGTATGCAGAGTGATGGTATGCGGAAAGAAACTTGCGGAATAATGGGTGTTTACCCACCCCCGGTAACTACATTGGTGGCACGGCGGCCCACATCTCCAGCAACATACTCATATTTTTTCACCACCCATTTGAAAAATGCACAGGTCTCTCTCATTGATGGCCAGCACCGACATACACTTTTAGACATACCTCCCGCCCAAGTTCTAGAATTGCGAACTTTAAAGCTGGGGAGCTACGTTCGAATCTCGGCATCAGCTCAACATCCTGTGATTCCAGGCAAATCGCTTTGTCTCCCCGTGCCTACCACAAATGAATGTGTTCTTCTGTAATGTAGATTGTGGTCATGCCATGTTGTCGAGTTCGCGCTATATAATATTGCAAGGAAAAATAAAGTAGGGAAACTTGAGTTCACACACTACTGAACGCGCACTCTTAAGTGCATCAGCAGTGCACTGTGAATCGGAGCGTTTCACAGGTCTGTCACAGATAAGAAATGCTATCTAAACGAAATCCTACAAAACAATATACTACTGGCCGGCAGCAATTCATACCCGGACAACGTCGGGACGGGCTGCTAGTTTATATATATATATATATATATATATATATATATATATTGATCACGGTGTGTTATGGCCAACATTAAAATATTGTAAGCACTTACTTCGTGGTCCGTGTCTGCTTCCTGATGGAGCCGATATCGATGAGCAGCGTTGGGAGATATATATATTGCCTTATATCTATACTACTATTATAAAGGAAGAACTTTGAAACTTTGAGGCGGGTAAACTCGGGAACCACAGCGCCAATCCACACACCCTATACATTGTTGAAATTGTCAGGGTGTGCAGATGGACATAGGCTATAAAAAGGTAAAAAATATACGTTATTTAAAAAATTTACGAGAAAAAAAAAGTAGTCCCATGGAAGTAGCGCCGGCCGCGACGTGCGTGCTGACATCAGGAGCGCGGGGAGGAGCGACGTCCAGGAGCGCGGGGAGGAGCGGCGGGCAGGCGGGGAGGAGCGGTGAGGAGCGGCGGACATGCTGGGAGGAGCGGAGAGGAGCAGCGGACAGGCAGGGAGGAGAGGGGAGGAGCGGCGAGGAGCGGCGGACCGGTGAACTCAGGAGCGCGGGGAGGTGCGGCGGATGAGGTAAGGCTCTGGGGGACCCACGGTCAATGTCGGGGCGGGCGGGGGCCCTGAAGCCTAGGTCGGGACGGGTTGCTACTCCGGGGGACCCACGGACAATGTCGGGGCGGGCGGGGGCCGTGAAGCCTGATTGCTCCCGGACAAGGTCGGGACAGGATGCTAGTATATATATATATCTAAGCAGCAGCCAGAGCTCTTGACACAG
>NW_028251074.1:0-172068 GCF_964263255.1 Lissotriton vulgaris | reverse complement strand
ATTGTATATAATATCAACCTGCTCTTTAAGAGTTTCTTAGGAGCCTTTTTGCGATTGACCTGCAAGGTGGAGAGAGCAGGCAGAGGTGAGAGGAGGAGGGCTGCAGCCGTCCCGAGTAACGACATTCGAGCCGCCTACACCCGGGCTTTGGACTACAGCCCCCAGGGTGCATCTCTGCCCACACACCTGCTGCGACTCAGGGAGAGGCGCTGACATTGTGCCTAAAAGCCACTCCCCTTTCTCTGTGGGGTCGGACGCGGCGCGGGAAAAAGCCGGGACTAAGCCCGGGACCAAGGGCAGGCCTGTCTGTGCCTGGGAGAGACTGGACTGGGCCATCCCATTTAGATCACGGTATCACTTATGGTATTGTTATAAGTTGTTGAATTATTCGTAGCGGCGTTCTAAGAACGGACCTAGGGCTGGGCTGGGGATAGCTGTTGTATCAAATGTCAAATAACCAAAGGCATATTAATCCTACTTTTGTAAAGCTTGTTTTTTTTTTTATCTGTGTGGAATTTTATTTCACAGTTGTAAGAATGGGCAAATCCAACCCCATAAGCTCACGTCCTCAGACACGGCAAAAAACCCTCTCAACTGGCTTACCTACTAATCTAACTGCCAGTGATAAAATGCTGCAAAAAGCCATTGGAACTGTGTCAAGCACCGTAGAGAGCACTGAACGACGCCTTTCAATTACTCCATTAATCTCCAACGGCCCGATGACACAAGGGCTCCCCGTTTTATCCCCCCCAAATCACCGGGCATTATCTTTCAATCAATCAATCAATCAATCAATGACATTTATAGAGCGCGCTACATACCCGTAGGGTCTCAAGGCGCTTGGGGGAGGGGGGGAGTCGCTACTGCTCGAACAGCCAGGTCTTCAGCTTCTTCCTGAAGGAGAGGTGGTCTTGGGTCAGGCGCAGGTCGGTCGGGAGGGAGTTCCAGGTCTTGGCGGCCAGGTAGGAGAAGGACCTTCCTCCTGTAGTCGCTCTTCGGATGCGGGGGACGGCGGCGAGGGTGTGGTTGGCTGATCGGAGGTGGCGTTTGGGAGCGTAGAAGTTGATCCGGTTGTTGAGGTAGCTCGGTCCTTGGTCGTGTAGGGCTTTGTGTGCGTGGGTGAGGAGGCGGAAGGTGATTCTTTTGTTGACGGGGAGCCAGTGAAGGTCTCTCAGATGTCCGGAGATGTGGCTGGTTCGTGGGATGTCGAGGATGAGTCTGGCTGAGGCGTTCTGGATCCGCTGGAGTCTCTTCTGGAGCTTGGCGGTGGTCCCGGCGTAGAGGGCGTTGCCGTAGTCCAGTCGGCTGGTGACGAGGGCCTGGGTGACGGTCTTCCTGGTCTCGGTGGGGATCCACCGGAAGATCTTCCGTAGCATGCGTAGGATGTTGAAGCACGCCGAGGAGACGTTGTTGACTTGCCTGGTCATGGAGAGGGAGGAGTCCAGGATGAAGCCCAGGTTGCGTGCATGGTCTGTCGGTTTGGGTGCGGTGCCCAGGGCGGGAGGCCACCAGGAGTCGTCCCAGGCGGAGGAGGGTGAAGAGCCCAGGATGAGGACCTCCGTCTTGTCCGAGTTCAGTTTCAGGCAGCTGGTCGTCATCCACTCGGCTACCTCTTTCATCCCTTCGTGCAGGTTGGCTCTGGCGGCGGCGGGGTCGTTGGTCAGGGAGAGGATCAGCTGGGTGTCGTCGGCGTAGGAGATTATGCTGAGGTTGTGTTGACGTGCGATGGCCGCGAGGGGGCTCATGTAGACGTTGAAGAGGGTGGGGCTCAGAGAGGATCCTTGAGGGACGCCGCAGATGACTTCGGAGGCCTCTGACTTGTACGGTGGTAGGCGGACTCTCTGTGTTCTTCCGTCGAGGAAGGAGGCGATCCATCCCAGCGCCTTGTCCTGGATTCCGACGTTGCTGAGGCGCTGTACTAGGGTGCGGTGGCAGACAGTGTCGAATGCCGCGGAGAGGTCTAGGAGGATGAGGGCCGCTGTTTCTCCGTTGTCCATCAGGGCTCGGATGTCATCGGTGGCGGCGATGAGGGCGGTCTCGGTGCTGTGATTGGCTCGGAAGCCGGACTGTGAGGGGTCGAGGGATCCATTCGTCTCGAGGAAGGCGGCCATCTGCTTGTTGACGGTCTTCTCGATGACTTTGGCTGGAAACGGGAGGAGCGAGATGGGGCGGTAGTTCTTGAGTTCGGTGGGGTCCGCTGTTGGTTTCTTGAGTAGAGCGCTGAGTTCGGCGTGCTTCCAGCTCTCAGGGAAGGTGGCGGTGTCGAAGGATGTGTTGATGATGTCTCGTAGGTGGGGTGCGATGACAGCGTCTGCCTTGTTGAAGATGTGGTGAGGACAGGGGTCGGTCGGTGATCCGGAGTGGATGGAGTTCATCGTGCGGATGGTGTCTTCGGTGCTGATCGGGGTCCAGGCGTGGAGGGTGGTGGTGGGGGGTGGTTGTTCGGTCATGGTGTGCGTTGGTTGGTTGTTGAAGCTGTTGTGTATGTCCGCGATCTTGTTGTGGAAGTAAGAAGCGGGGGAGTCGCAGAGGTCTTGCGATGGGGTGATGTCGTTGTTTCCTGCGCTGGGGTTGGATAGCTCTTTCACGATGTTGAAGAGTTCCTTGCTGTTGTGTGCGTTGTTGTCCAGCCGGTCCTTGAATGCAGTTTTCTTGGCGGCGCGGATCAGCTGGTGGTGCTTCCGAGTGGCCAGCTTGAGGGTGGTCCTGTTGTCCGGTGTAGGTTCCCTTCTCCAGACTTGCTCGAGGGCTCGGCAGTTCTTCTTGGAGCTCTTGAGTTTGTCGGTGAACTACGGGGCTTTCTTGCTGCCGGGTCTGCTGGGCGGGGTCCTCAGCGGGGCGAGCTCGTCTGCGCAGATGCTGATCCACTTCGTGAGGTTGTCGGCGGCCTGGCTGGGGTTCGCTGAGCTGGCAGGTGGGTGCTGGCTCAGGGAGGTGGCGAGCTGGTCTGCTGTGATCTTGTTCCAGCTTCTGCGGGCGGCCTGTTGCTGGTGGTAGTGGGTCGTCGTTCTTTTGAAGGTGAAGTGGACGCAGCTGTGGTCCCTCCATTGAAGCTCTGTGGCGTGGCTGAAGTCGATGTCTGTGCTGGATGAGAAGACTGCATCGAGTGTGTGTCCGGCGAGGTGGGTGAGGGTGGACACCAGCTGCTTGAGTCCAAGATTGGCGAGGTTGTCGAGCAGGGTGCTGGTGTTGCGGTCGTTGTTGTTCTCCAGATGGAAGTTGAGGTCCCCCAGGAGGATGTAGTCGGCGGAGGGGAGGGCATGTGGGCTGACGAAGTCGGCGATGTCTTCGCTGAATTGTGTGCGTGGTCCCGGGGGTCGGTAGATCAGGGTGCCTCTGAGGGTGGTGTTCGGGTTGGTGTGGATCTGGAAATGCAGGTGTTCGGCGCTGGTCAGGGTGTTGTCAGTGCTGGTCGTGAGACGGATGGTGTTCCTGTGGATGATGGCAATGCCTCCTCCCATCTGGTTGGCGTTGCGATCCTTCCGGACGATCTTGTAGCCCTCTGGGATGGCGATGGCGATGTCGGGGGCTGAAGAGGCGTTCATACAGGTCTCTGTGAGGAAGGCAACGTCATGGGCTGTGGCGTCTAGGAGGTTCCAGAGTTCGATGGCGTGTCTGTGGACGGAGCGGGTGTTGAGCAGGATGCACTTGAGGTGGGTGTTGCTGGTGTTCGACTTGGCGGATGCTGGTGCGAGGCAGGTCCGGATGCAGGTGTACTTGCAGGCGCGGCAGCTGAAAGGTCCGTGGGTGCGTCGTGGTGTGGCTTGGTGGCATTCTGGGGGTCGGCCGGTGTTGAGTGCGATGAGGGTGGCGGCGGAGTACGTCAGGCGGGTCGGTCGGGGTCTTCGTGGGCCAGGGGTCCTGGCGCTGGTCGCGATCCGGTCGCGGACGGGCGCAGACAGGCTTACCTTTGGCGCGCCTTCGGCGCACAATTGGCGCGCCCGCTGCGCGTTCGCACGGTCGCCATATGAGGCGAAGTGCGCGGGTGGGCGGGGCAGCTGGGAGGCGGGAGCGGGGAGGGATACAGAAGGCAAAAAAGGGGCGGGGCTTAGTGGCGGTGGCGGGAAGCGGGGAGGGAGAGCGGGGCTCGGCGAGGTAGGCGGGCAGACAGGAAGGAGACGGCAAAACACGGGCACAAAAACAAAATTACTAATACAAATGAACTGGCACAATTACACAGGAAAAAAAGGGAGAAGCACAAAGGGAAATGTTAAAACAACAACAATACGAGTAACCGGCAGGCAGACACGGAGCGCGCCTCTCGGAGGAGGGGGCGCGGTCAGCGGCAGCGCGACAGGCAGCGAGGCAGCTAGGCAGGGCAGAGGGGCACACGCAGCAGCTGGTGGCCGTGCGGCGCGGGGGTGTCCCACAAGTGGGTCACACTCACCTGCGTCGCACGGTCGCCATATGAGGCCAAGTGCGCGGGTGGGCTGGGCAGCTGGGAGGCGGGAGCGGGGAGGGATACAGAAGGCAAAAAAGGGGCGGGGCTTAGTGGCGGTGGCGGGAAGCGGGGAGGGAGAGCGGGGCTCAGCGAGGTAGGCGGGCAGACAGGAAGCAGACGGCAAAACACGGGCACAAAAACAAAATTACTAATACAAATGAACTGGCACAATTACACAGGAAAAAAAGGGAGAAGCACAAAGGGAAATGTTAAACAACAACAATACGAGTAACCGGCAGGCAGACACGGAGCGCGCCTCTCGGAGGAGGGGGCGCGGTCAGCGGCAGCGCAACAGGCAGCAAGGCAGCTAGGCAGGGCAGAGGGGCACACGCAGCAGCTGGTGGCCGTGCGGCGCGGGGGTGTCCCACAAGTGGGTCACAATCACCTGCGTCGCACGGTCGCCATATGAGGCCAAGTGCGCGGGTGGGCGGGGCAGCTGGGAGGCGGGAGCGGGGAGGGATACAGAAGGCAAAAAAGGGGCGGGGCTTAGTGGCGGTGGCGGGAAGCGGGGAGGGAGAGCGGGGCTCGGCGAGGTAGGCGGGCAGACAGGAAGGAGACGGCAAAACACGGGCACAAAAACAAAATTACTAATACAAATGAACTGGCACAATTACACAGGAAAAAAGGGAGAAGCACAAAGGGAAATGTTAAAACAACAACAATACGAGTAACCGGCAGGCAGACACGGACCGCGCCTCTCGGAGGAGGGGGCGCTGTCAGCGGCAGCGCGACAGGCAGCGAGGCAGCTAGGCAGGGCAGAGGGGCACACGCAGCAGCTGGTGGCCGTGCGGCGCGGGGGTGTCCCACAAGTGGGTCACAATCACCTGCGTCGCACGGTAGCCATATGAGGCCAAGTGCGCGGGTGGGCGGGGCAGCTGGGAGGCGGGAGCGGGGAGGGATACAGAAGGCAAAAAAGGGGCGGGGCTTAGTGGCGGTGGCGGGAAGCGGGGAGGGAGAGCGGGGCTCGGCGAGGTAGGCGGGCAGACAGGAAGGAGACGGCAAAACACGGGCACAAAAACAAAATTACTAATACAAATGAACTGGCACAATTACACAGGAAAAAAAGGGAGAAGCACAAAGGGAAATGTTAAAACAACAACAATACGAGTAACCAGCAGGCAGACACGGACCGCGCCTCTCGGAGGAGGGGGCGCGGTCAGCGGCAGCGCGACAGGCAGCGAGGCAGCTAGGCAGGGCAGAGGGGCACACGCAGCAGCTGGTGGCCGTGCGGCGCGGGGGTGTCCCACAAGACCACTCCTCCCAGTACAAACGCTCCCAAAGTTACCACCAGGAGCTATAAGCGCCATATAAGACCTAAGAAAGGCAAGCACACCAATAAAACTTCAGCAATCAATAACAAAGAACCAGAGGGTCCTCAGGTGGGCACATTGCCCACGAATCTTGCATTTGCACCCTTCTGTTTGGGCAACCCACCTACTAATTGATTTGCAAACGCATCTCGAACTCATCAATACGCAGTTTAAAACTGTGATGAGTCGGACCGATAAGGTTGTTACACTGCTGAACACAAGGGGTGTGGGAGGTAGCCATTCTACAGCCCCAAATGGGACCAACCTTGCTGATACTGACACTCACAGTAATCACCAATGTCCACCAGGTGTTGATATTTCCAACGGCCCTCCCGTTGAAAGGCCAGACCCTGTGTTATCTCAAGCAACTCCGGGCACCTCCGCTCCCAGCTCAACCCAAGCTTGCTTGAACAACATTTTTGAGGCTATCCCATCAAACCCTTGAATCAACTCCCATGGTAACAACCTGAACCACCCTGTTCAGTTAGTAGATCCACCTGGGAGTAAATACAATCCGAACCCCATTGAATATCACCATCAATTACCCTGTCTGGACTTCCCCCAGCAGCTTCCCCGTATGTAGTCGTACTAGCAGGGGCACCATCGTTAATGTCTGAGCGAACTAAATCCTTTGCAGAGCTCAAAAATAAGACCATTCATTGGTTGAATAGGAATAGACCACTTACAGGACCAGTCCAGGGAGAAATTTTGTTCACCCGCAGAGTTAGATGGCTGGGGTCGAAACGCAAGGATATTGACGGGGACTGTGCGGTGATAAACTTCAGGGACCGAGGGGTAGTCAATCATATACTTGAATGGGGTTGTAATAATTCATCTGGTACAATCTACCTACTTCCCCAGGGCTATTTTTATCCACCAGACCCGCTAATTAGAAGCATTGGCCAATTTCAACCCTGGCGCGGAGAACAGGGTAGAGCAAATACCATCCCCTTAGAGAACAGATTCAGTTCCTTGCATTATGTCGATTGACCATTATCAATGTCCAAAATATGGAGGGAAAAATGTTGCTCTACCGAAGGCACCCCTTTGGAGGCCGCGGGGGCCAACTGTGGATACTAACTCTATAGCAAATAATAGACTCATAGGGAGAAAGGTATTGAGTCCACATAATGTTATTCAATGTCCCCTTAGTCCCAATGTTTCCTCTGGCAAAGCTCATATTAGTCCCCTTATGGTTAGGAGTCCACTCGCAGTCACCGTTATCCCTCCAAAGGAGGACAATAAGACTGTGCTTATTTCCTGGAACGTAGCCGGCATCACCTCTAAACTAGATCATCCGGAGTGGGGGGCTCTAATTGATCAGTACAATCTTTGTCTATTCCAAGAAACCTGGGCCTTTACAGCCCCCCCACAGACCTGGTTTTGCTACTTGCTATATTCTTGCAAGCCAGGGTACCAGGGGACGTCCATATGGGGGACTTTGCACTTAGGTGGGAACTCATCTGGGTTGTTCAGCAAAAGTGATAGACACTCACTCCCCCGACATCCTTTGCAGTCACTTTTAGAAAGTAGGTATTTTCTTGTTTAACCATTCTGTGTGCCTCAGTCTGTTTGTGGATTGACTGTCTGGTTTTGAAGTGACAGTGGGTGGGTATGTACATTCTCTGTAGACAGCCACTGGGGGGTTGAGGTGTCCCTGGCCCTTCCTGGATGACTCAGAGCTGAGCTGAATTGGGCTTGACTGCATTTATAGTATTGTGAGGAGATTTCCCTGCACCTGAATAGGGCATGTTTCCGTTGCACAATGCTGTCTCCACCCCCTATGGTCATACTGCACCAGTGAGGACAGAACTGGGTTGGACTGGGCTTAGAGACCCTTTCACAAAAAGAACAAAGACACAATGGGGTATAAGAAGTAGACCTTAAACCTCAGAACTCTAGATCACTTCTGGACTCTAGAGGAACCTTTGCCAAGGAGAAGAGCTGGAGAGCTGTCAGAAGAAGTATTGCCCCTTTGCTATGTGCAGTGTGAGGTTGGCCTGAAGCTGCTGTTTCTGACAAGGAAAGGACAAAGATTTGAGCTTTGCTGTGAACCTGCTTGAAGAAGAATCTCCAAGGGCCTGAAGGGTGCTGGGCCCCTAATCTGAAGTCTGAGGGACACACAGACTTCACCCCCCAGCTCCCCTGAACTCTACTTTTGAGAGTTCTGACCTGCCAGGAGGGCCCTATTTCAGTTTTGGGTCTTTGGAGGTTCTTCCTGCTGTTTGGAGTAGGAAGAAACGTAAAAAAAAGTTAGAAAGCCTATCTCCGACACCGTCAGCGATGCCGCTGTAATGCCTTGACCTGCACCAAGTCCAGGGGCCCCGCATGGGATGAGCACGATGCACAGCACGGCGTGCACTGCAACTCCGATACCCTTTGACACCTACCAACACCTGCAGTTATTGGAAATCCTGAAGCCAGTGCTCACACCGACTCTGTCAACGCCAGTTCCTGCATCCTGTTATCGTCGCACCGATAACTGCCGAGAGTGACACCACAAACTTTGCATCGTCACTGGTCAACAGGTCCTTGTAGACACGATGCCTCGCCTCCCCGTGGCACTCAGGGAGCTGGCCTTGACTTTGGCACCAACGCCTCACCTCCATGACACCGTGCATCATCATAGATTTTGTTTCCAGGTTACTGTTTGTTAAGGGTCCGTGTGACTCCGTGCACAACACCCTGATCCTCGCAGTCTGCGCAGTACTTTGGATTTATTGATGTCACAACGTCAAGATAGCCCTAGGTGGAGCTATTTGTTTTCTACAAGCTTGTTTTTTGCAATAACTGTTCTAAAGTCATATCTTATTACCTGTCTGTTGGATTTCGTTGTTTTGGTCTTTTTGAGTAAGATACTAAACTGGTGTGGTGTCCATTTGTGGTGTTATCACTGCATTACTGTGTGTTTTGAGTACAAATACTTTACAAATTGCCCTTGGTATAAGCCTCTCTGTTTGTGACAAGCTACCCAGGTGGTGAGCAGGAGTTATCTAGAGTGTGTATCCCCCTTACCGTGACTAGAAGCCATGTCCCTATGTGGGCAAAGGTACCTACCCCACCAACTACAGGCCTCCTTTTCTATCAATTACACAATTGATTGAAAATCCATCCTCCGTGTTATAAATGTCAGCTAACTAGGCTTGTGGCTTATATCTAGATTGGATGCATGAACTAAAAACCAATTACATATAATTATGACCCTGTATTTAGGTAAAGTGCTATTGGCAAAGGGCCCTTGTTTTAAATGTTATTTTCATGGCTGTTTGTAAGCTGTGGCTGAAGGATTTAAATATATACTGCAAATTGCATGTTTTTGTTTTTTACTTTTAAATCGTAACCATACCTGTACTATACCTGTGCTTTCTTAAATGAATTTGAGAGGTTTTTATAACATAATGGGGATTTTTTAATGAGCTAAATCCAACTCTGATGAAAATATCTCCTTCCCCCCGTGTTGTACACCACCTTTGAGCATGTGCAGTAAAGGTATTCTCTAGGTCCGGGCCTTTAGTCGGCCATGTGCCTAATCTCCACAGATCATTCAATCAATCAATCAATCAATCAATCAATCAATCAATCAATCAATCAATTAATTAATCATTTGTAGAGTGCACTACTCACCCGTGAGGGTCTCAAAAGGGGTGGGGGGTGCGCTACTGCTCAAATAGATGGGTCTTGAGATGTCTCCTGAGTGTCAGCAGGTCCTGGGTCTGCCACAGGTGGACAAGGGAGGGTGTTCCATGTCTTGGAGGCGAGGTGGGAGAATACTCTTCCGCCGGCGGTTGTCCTGTGGATGCGTGGAATGGTGGCAAGGGTGAGGTTCGCAGAGTGGAGCTGGCGGTTCGGGGTGTAGAAGGTGAGTCGTTTCTTGAGGTATGCTGGTCTGGTGTTGTGGAGTACCTTGTGAGCGTGGGTGAGAAGCTTAAATGTGATCTTTTGTTGATGGGAAGTCAGTGTAGATCTCTTAGGTGTGCTGTGATGTGGCTGCGGCAGGGGATGTCGAGGATGAGGCATGCGGAGGCGTTCTGTATGCGTTGTAGTCGTTTCTGGAGTTTGGCTTTGGTTCCCGCATAGAGGGCATTGCCATAGTCCAGTCTGCTGCTGACGAGGGCCTGGGGGACCGTCCTTCTGGTTCTGATGGGGTTCCATCTGTAGATCTTGCGGAGCCTGAGGAGGGTGTTGAAGCAGGAGGAGGAGACAGCGTTGACTTGATGAGTCATTGATAGCCATGAGTCTAGGATGTGCGTGGTCAGGGGGTGTCGGTGCAGCTCCCGGTGTGGCCGGCCACCAGGAGTCATCCCAGGTGGAGGGGGTGGAGACAAGGATGAGGACCCGGGAGCGGGGAGGGATACAGAAGGCAAAAAAGGGGCGGGGCTTAGTGGCGGTGGCGGGAAGCGGGGAGGGAGAGCAGGGCTCGGCGAGGTAGGCGGGCAGACAGGAAGGAGACGGCAAAACACGGGCACAAAAACAAAATTACTAATACAAATGAACTGGCACAATTACACAGGAAAAAAAGGGAGAAGCACAAAGGGAAATGTTAAAACAACAACAATACGAGTAACCAGCAGGCAGACACGGACCGCGCCTCTCGGAGGAGGGGGTGCGGTCAGCGGCAGCGCGACAGGCAGCGAGGCAGCTAGGCAGGGCAGAGGGGCACACGCAGCAGCTGGTGGCCGTGCGGCGCGGGGGTGTCCCACAAGACCACTCCTCCCAGTACAAACGCTCCCAAAGTTACCACCAGGAGCTATAAGCGCCATATAAGACCTAAGAAAGGCAAGCACGCCAATAAAACTTCAGCAATCAATAACAAAGAACCAGAGGGTCCTCAGGTGGGCACATTGCCCACGAATCTTGCATTTGCACCCTTCTGTTTGGGCAACCCACCTACTAATTGATTTGCAAACGCATCTCGAACTCATCAATACGCAGTTTAAAACTGTGATGAGTCGGACCGATAAGGTTGTTACACTGCTGAACACAAGGGGTGTGGGAGGTAGCCATTCTACAGCCCCAAATGGGACCAACCTTGCTGATACTGACACTCACAGTAATCACCAATGTCCACCAGGTGTTGATATTTCCAACGGCCCTCCCGTTGAAAGGCCAGACCCTGTGTTATCTCAAGCAACTCCGGGCACCTCCGCTCCCAGCTCAACCCAAGCTTGCTTGAACAACATTTTTGAGGCTATCCCATCAAACCCTTGAATCAACTCCCATGGTAACAACCTGAACAACCCTGTTCAGTTAGTAGATCCACCTGGGAGTAAATACAATCCGAACCCCATTGAATATCACCATCAATTACCCTGTCTGGACTTCCCCCAGCAGCTTCCCCGTATGTAGTCATACTAGCAGGGGCACCATCGTTAATGTCTGAGCGAACTAAATCCTTTGCAGAGCTCAAAAATAAGACCATTCATTGGTTGAATAGGAATAGACCACTTACAGGACCAGTCCAGGGAGAAATTTTGTTCACCCGCAGAGTTAGATGGCTGGGGTCGAAATGCAAGGATATTGACGGGGACTGTGCGGTGATAAACTTCAGGGACCGAGGGGTAGTCAATCATATACTTGAATGGGGTTGTAATAATTCATCTGGTACAATCTACCTACTTCCCCAGGGCTATTTTTATCCACCAGACCCGCTAATTAGAAGCATTGGCCAATTTCAACCCTGGCGCGGAGAACAGGGTAGAGCAAATACCATCCCCTTAGAGAACAGATTCAGTTCCTTGCATTATGTCGATTGACCATTATCAATGTCCAAAATATGGAGGGAAAAATGTTGCTCTACCGAAGGCACCCCTTTGGAGGCCGCGGGGGCCAACTGTGGATACTAACTCTATAGCAAATAATAGACTCATAGGGAGAAAGGTATTGAGTCCACATAATGTTATTCAATGTCCCCTTAGTCCCAATGTTTCCTCTGGCAAAGCTCATATTAGTCCCCTTATGGTTAGGAGTCCACTCGCAGTCACCGTTATCCCTCCAAAGGAGGACAATAAGACTGTGCTTATTTCCTGGAACGTAGCCGGCATCACCTCTAAACTAGATCATCCGGAGTGGGGGGCTCTAATCGATCAGTACAATCTTTGCCTATTCCAAGAAACCTGGGCCTTTACAGCCCCCCCACAGACCTGGTTTTGCTACTTGCTATATGGCTGAGATACCCGCCACCCCCTCTCAACACAATCCCCAAAAGGAAGGGAAACCGGAAACTGTTCTTAAAGTTTTTGGATGTGGGATGGAGTGACCATCCCGGCCGTATTTATTAAAACAAAAAATTAAACATTAAACGTTTTCATGTTATGTACAATTTCATTATCACATTACGATGTTTGGCTAACCTTAACATAATCTCTAATACAGAGGTTCTCCTAGCCGAACTAGCATCCTACAAAACATTCTCTAAGAACACTGAAATTGTACATCCTAACGTTTAAGGGCCAACGGCAAGGTCATAACCGGTGTCAAGATCCCTAACCAGACTTACCCCTCCCACTTAGGAGGGGCGATGGCACAGGGGCTTACCACAAGTGCAACTACTAACAATTTCCCTTGACTTGACGGGGGCACTTAAGACTCGACGCCATTTAAAGGTCGTTCGAACACTTGTGTGTGGTATCTAGAAGGTATCGTTGACCTCTCCCCACCCCACACAACTTACCGCATCTGCCGTCGCAGATGACACTAGCCCCGGGAAATTCCCCAGGAGGGGGCTGTAACCCCTCCTACAAAGGAAGGGGCCTTGACCGCCTTTCCTTTACTTCCGGCGACCCGCCCTTAGACGGGACCGCCTCCCCACTGAGGGGCCAATGGCCACCTCTCCCGAGCGCTCCCATCCGTGTTGGGTGACGCCCACTCATAGGGATCTACCAATTAGTGCTCACCGATCATGACCTTACCGCCTACCAAAAAATAAATACGACAATTCTTCAACCTATGAAAACATTGGTCGCTACGACCGAAGGAACATGCTAAAAAATGCAACATCACATCAAATCACTTTAATCGTAACAACCTAAACGATATTCCCCATCTTTATTCACCACAAACTGATACTGTTATAGCCTGTAAACGAAACGGAAAAACAAACTTATCAATTCACTTTATTGCACAACAACTTTGCTGTCCTCAGGGGCTGGTGGGTGGGTCAAAATTGGCTCTTCGTTCCGTCCCGAGCTCACGTGTAGCGAGGAGGTGCAGCTTCGGAGCACAAGAACAAGAGGACGTCTTCTGGTCTTGCGCCTTCTTTTATCCGTCTTCAGGGCGGGCGAAAACCCGCCCCTGCCCGCCCCGGGGGCGTGGCTGGCTGCGTCGGTGTCTAGGCCAGCCCACTCTAGGGCGGGAAAAGGCGCGCCCCGGCTACGCCGCTTCGGGCATACCAGCCGAGACGCGCCTCCCGCCCAAAAATGGCTTCCCGGGGGGATCGAGGCACTCATCCATACGTTCGGGGGGACCGAGTGGTCGCCCCTTTCCATATGGCTGAGATACCCGCCACCCCCTCTCAACACAATCCCCAAAAGGAAGGGAAACCGGAAACTGTTCTTAAAGTTTTTGGATGTGGGATGGAGTGACCATCCCGGCCGTATTTATTAAAACAAAAAATTAAACATTAAACGTTTTCATGTTATGTACAATTTCATTATCACATTACGATGTTTGGCTAACCTTAACATAATCTCTAATACAGAGGTTCTCCTAGCCGAACTAGCATCCTACAAAACATTCTCTAAGAACACTGAAATTGTACATCCTAACGTTTAAGGGCCAACGGCAAGGTCATAACCGGTGTCAAGATCCCTAACCAGACTTACCCCTCCCACTTAGGAGGGGCGATGGCACAGGGGCTTACCACAAGTGCAACTACTAACAATTTCCCTTGACTTGACGGGGGCACTTAAGACTCGACGCCATTTAAAGGTCGTTCGAACACTTGTGTGTGGTATCTAGAAGGTATCGTTGACCTCTCCCCACCCCACACAACTTACCGCATCTGCCGTCGCAGATGACACTAGCCCCGGGAAATTCCCCAGGAGGGGGCTGTAACCCCTCCTACAAAGGAAGGGGCCTTGACCGCCTTTCCTTTACTTCCGGCGACCCGCCCTTAGACGGGACCGCCTCCCCACTGAGGGGCCAATGGCCACCTCTCCCGAGCGCTCCCATCCGTGTTGGGTGACGCCCACTCATAGGGATCTACCAATTAGTGCTCACCGATCATGACCTTACCGCCACAGGTCCGGATAGTTGACCGGCTATCCGGACCCCCCACAAAACTCCTACCTAAAGGTCATGCTTTAAAGATTTTAACCAGGCTAGGAAGTCTCCTATGAGTAACTCGTTCCCCGCCCTCGACAGATGCACACCATCCCCCAGATACATACTATCATCATTAATACAGTTATGCGAGATTGAATGCAATGTCTTGGACCGGAACAACCTACCCACTTTGTTATTCAACTTTTTAACAGAATGATTCAAAGCAGGGACCGAGATAGCCCCCCGCCACACTTTTCGTGGAATCATATGAGACCACGCAATTAGGCACCCCGGAACTCTCCTCGCTAACCAACTTACCGTGGAAAGCATAGCCTCCAGGAGCAGTCGTCTACCGGTGGTGACCAAATCATTGCCCCCCAAATGTACTATGACTATGGACGGCGGTGACCTCATCCGCCCTAACAGGCCCTCAAAAAATTCCTGAAACTGGTCAATACAGAGACCGCCCCTTCCGTAGAAGGACACTCTGTACCCGTATTCCCCAGCTACGTGAATCATGTCACCTGCTTTGAATACGTCTGCGGCCCGTCTCACGTATGAGTGGCCCACGACCCACACCTCCTTCTTCACAGCCGGTGACGTGCGACCGCTGGCCTGGAGTTGGGTCGACTGCTCAGTCTGCCCTGCCGCGTAGGCTTGCACAACTGAAAATAAACAAAAGACAAGAGGCGTGAGTACATGAATACAGCTTCACAACATGTGCAATCGCACGTACCTCTTATAACAATTGGAGGACCAGCGCCCCACACGTTTCACTTGTTCCACATTAAGACCCCTGGCTGTAGCTTCAGTGGCAGCCCCTATACGAAAGGAGTGGGTCCCAAATTCGCCCGGGTCCAAGCCCGCTGCGGCAATGGCCATTGCAAGCACCCGCTGAAACTGAAACCTCGTCAGCGGGGTGGCGTCTGCATGCCTCAACAATGTCCCCCCCCATGATGCCACTCTTAGTGCTAGGTAATCTTCTAAGCACTGTACCGGACACATGGATGACTCGGGGTTCCTGCGAATGATCGTACAGTCCCCTCTCCCATCTTGGTCAGTCTTGGACCGGAAAAAGGAGACAATCATCGCGTCCCCCCTGATCTGAACATGTTCCCTGCACAAGCCCCCCGTCACATCCTGTTTGTTCCGTGCAACCAGCTCACTAACTCTCATAGCCCCGTGAAACGCCAGCGTAAATGCAGTCCGGAACAAACTGGTCTCAAAAGGGGACGAGCATGTATTCGGGAGTGTGGACAGTAACAGGGACAACCTATCTAGACCTATCGGTCGTCTCACGTCTACTCTGCGACCCTCTAGGCGTTGCCACCCACGCAGCGCTTTCTGAACTGTGAAAGACGCTGTTGGGTCCAGGATGCCATGGGCCCTGGCAACAAAGGAAATGGCGGCACGATGCCTTTGGGCCGTAGCCACCGATTTCCCAGCCCTGTGTAAAGACATAAGAAAGAGTACTACCCACTCTTCCTGCCCCCAAAGACCCCCTCTCTCTGCCCCCAAAAAGGCTAAATAGGCCTGGAACGCCCCTTCGTATGCCTTCCTTGTCCTGGGTGCTAGACTCTCTCCCACGAGGTGACGAAGTTCGGGGCACCGAGAGACCAGAGAGCTTCGGGGAAGGGTGCCGGCTCCGGGTCCGCTGAAGGAAGGAAACCCGAGAAAGCCTGCATGTGAAAACGAGACAGTGCATCAGCAGCCTGATTCAACACCCCTGGGACATGTTTTGCTCTGAAAACCACGTTCAGTTGCATACATAGTAAGACAATTTCTTTGAGCAGCCTCAAAATCAATTTACAATGGGCTGACTGACTGTTGATGCATTCTACCACGGTCATATTGTCGGACCAAAAAACGACAGAATGATCTCTGAAACCTTCTGGCCAGGTTCTCAGGGCAACGAGAATGGGAAATAATTCAAGGAAAGCGATATTACTCGTTAGCCCCTTCTCGTGCCACCATAGGGGCCATCTTTGAGCAGACCAGCTTGTGCCGAAGATGGCGCCAAACCCTATGCTTCCTGCTGAATCCGTCCATAGCCCAAGCTCTTCCGAGGACACGGCTGGCTTGTTCCAGACGACTCGGCCATTGAAGTCCGCCAAGAATGCTAACCATATCCGCATGTCCTGGCGGACCTCAGCCGATAACCTCGTGCGATGATGGCCCTCCTTCAGGCCGATCATCGCTTGGGCAATGGAGCGGGAAAAAGGGGCGAGCCATTGGGATTACTCTTAAGGCAAAATTCAATTTCCCCACTAATTGTTGCAACTGATGCAGTGTAACCTTGGGTGTATTTAAACATACTCGGAGGGCTGACCCGAATTGTAACACTTTGCTAGCCGGTAAACGGAAACACCCCTCCCTTGAGTCCAACTCGATCCCCAAAAACTCGAGGCAAGTCGTGGGACCCATAGTTTTACCCGGTGCCAACGGCACGCCAAAATGACCCATTAACCCACAGAATTCGTTTAAGGCCTGGGCACATTCGGGATTTCCGGCGGGGCCAAGGAACAAAAAGTCGTCAAGGTAGTGCATTACATTTCGAAAACCCGTCTTCTTAGTGAACACCCATTGCAGGAAAGTACTGAATTGCTCAAAATAGGCACATGATATAGAGCATCCCATTGGCATACATTTATCCATGTAAAAATGATCCCTGGAACCCGAATCCCAAAAGACGCTGGTCGTCTGGGTGTACCGGGAGCAACCGGAACGCTGACTCGATATCTGATTTCGCCATCAACGTCCCGGGCCCCAGGCGATTCAAGATGGCTACAGCCTCATCAAACGATGCGTATCGCACCGAACAAACTTCAGGATCAATTGCGTCGTTCACCGAAAGGCCGTGTGGCGCAGACAGATTATGGATCAGACGAAACTCACCTGGGTCCTTCTTGGGGACCACCCCTAACGGAGAACAAACAAAATCCGGTACCGGGGGTACACTAAACGGGCCGGCGACCCGTCCCCGGCTAACCTCTTTCAGAATTTTTTCCTGCACCACAGATGAATGTTGTAAGACAGAGAGCTGATTCTTGCAAATCCCTACACCCTGAAAGTCCCCCACCGGGATGCGGAAACCATGTGTAAAACCGTTCCGCAGCACCCCGGCAGACGCACGATCCGGGTAATCACTGAGCCAGGGGATCATTGCCAAGGTATCAATCGGGGTTGGTAGGGGCGCCCCTCGGACTAAATTAGACCTGTTTGGCGCCTCCCTTGCCCCCATTCTCACCCGTTCTGGCTCTGCACACTGACTCAGGATGGGATGACCCACACGTACTACATTCGTGCTTAAATTTACAGGACCCCGGAGGCCTGGTACATTTCCCTTTGTTGAAGTTATAACAGAAACCCTTTCTCCCATTATTACCTGCGGGCCTCGACTGGTCGTCGGTGCTCGTACTTGGTCGAAAGGGCGACCCCACATTTTGGCGGGAGTAGTCAACAACATTGCTCCCGACCAATGGCATTCTTAACATTCCCGATTCTTTCATTTTATCCCATGTTAAAGAATCGTAACAATCCCAGGTCAAACTCTTGTTATGTTCCTTTTCCTTCCTGAACAGATTATCATAACAAAACCAATGGTTACCTTGATACGCCGTCGAGTAACCCATAATTCGTGATTGGTAAACGGGAAACTCAGGAAGCAACTCGGGCCTACGTTCCCCCAAAATCGATGTAAAAATACCCCAGGCATTGCCCCAGTTGCCAATGTTCTCCTTTACCTTAAAGGCGGCCATTTTTGCGCGCCAAACACTCGGATGCATTAGGTCCTTCTGACTTTTTACATGCTCCACATCATAATGGTCAACAAGCAAGGAAAATATATTCACGTATTCCCCTGCCCAGATCTTCTCCTTTATAGCTAAAGGCACATGTTGTCCCAATCTTTCTCTACGAGAGGGTGCTGACTCGTCCCGTGCAATCGGCAATGGCCGCTTACCTGAACCGGACGCAGCTTCTGCCGCTTGCGGCTTGTCTATCCCTGCCAACGGTACGGCCACTCTAGCCGCCTCCTTCTTCTCACGAAGCTTTTTGATCAGCGCCTGTGCCTCAGCAGCCGTGGCGCCATCACTGCTATCCCCCAACCATGCTGCTAGCTGTGCTGCCAGCTCGGGGGGCATGTCTTCCCTAGGTGTCGGGGTGACGACAACGGGGATTGGATTCCCCTCGGTCGGTACCGGGGTCGGCGCCTCGAGCGGGGCAGAGGGAGCCGGGACGTCCCCTCCAGCTGGAACCCTTTTCGATCTCTTAGGTCTCCCTCCAGCCGGTGGTTGGCCCGATCCCTCCTCCCCATCTCGCTCCGCCAGCCGCTTCTTTATGTCGGACATATCCTTAAAAAGGGCCCGAACCATCTGCTCGGTCGTCATTCTCTTTGGGCCTTTCTTGGGCATCTCTCCGACGAAGTCTCTGAAAGACAAAGAAAAAAGATCAAAACGCTCAAAATTGGCTCTTCGTTCCGTCCCGAGCTCACGTGTAGCGAGGAGGTGCAGCTTCGGAGCACAAGAACAAGAGGACGTCTTCTGGTCTTGCGCCTTCTTTTATCCGTCTTCAGGGCGGGCGAAAACCCGCCCCTGCCCGCCCCGGGGGCGTGGCTGGCTGCGTCGGTGTCTAGGCCAGCCCACTCTAGGGCGGGAAAAGGCGCGCCCCGGCTACGCCGCTTCGGGCATACCAGCCGAGACGCGCCTCCCGCCCAAAAATGGCTTCCGGGGGGATCGAGGCACTCATCCATACGTTCGGGGGGACCGAGTGGTCGCCCCTTTCCATATTCTTGCAAGCCAGGGTACCAGGGGACGTCCATATGGGGACTTTGCACTTAGGTGGGAACTCATCTGGGTTGTTCAGCAAAAGTGATAGACACTCACTCCCCCGACATCCTTTGCAGTCACTTTTAGAAAGTAGGTATTTTCTTGTTTAACCATTCTGTGTGCCTCAGTCTGTTTGTGGATTGACTGTCTGGTTTTGAAGTGACAGTGGGTGGGTATGTACATTCTCTGTAGACAGCCACTGGGGGGTTGAGGTGTCCCTGGCCCTTCCTGGATGACTCAGAGCTGAGCTGAATTGGCTTGACTGCATTTATAGTATTGTGAGGAGATTTCCCTGCACCTGAATAGGGCATGTTTCCGTTGCACAATGCTGTCTCCACCCCCTATGGTCATACTGCACCAGTGAGGACAGAACTGGGTTGGACTGGGCTTAGAGACCCTTTCACAAAAAGAACAAAGACACAATGGGGTATAAGAAGTAGACCTTAAACCTCAGAACTCTAGATCACTTCTGGACTCTAGAGGAACCTTTGCCAAGGAGAAGAGCTGGAGAGCTGTCAGAAGAAGTATTGCCCCTTTGCTATGTGCAGTGTGAGGTTGGCCTGAAGCTGCTGTTTCTGACAAGGAAAGGACAAAGATTTGAGCTTTGCTGTGAACCTGCTTGAAGAAGAATCTCCAAGGGCCTGAAGGGTGCTGGGCCCCTAATCTGAAGTCTGAGCGACACACAGACTTCACCCCCCAGCTCCCCTGAACTCTACTTTTGAGAGTTCTGACCTGCCAGGAGGGCCCTATTTCAGTTTTGGGTCTTTGGAGGTTCTTCCTGCTGTTTGGAGTAGGAAGAAACGTAAAAAAAAGTTAGAAAGCCTATCTCCGACACCGTCAGCGATGCCGCTGTAATGCCTTGACCTGCACCAAGTCCAGGGGCCCCGCATGGGATGAGCACGATGCACAGCACGGCGTGCACTGCAACTCCGATACCCTTTGACACCTACCAACACCTGCAGTTATTGGAAATCCTGAAGCCAGTGCTCACACCGACTCTGTCAACGCCAGTTCCTGCATCCTGTTATCGTCGCACCGATAACTGCCGAGAGTGACACCACAAACTTTGCATCGTCACTGGTCAACAGGTCCTTGTAGACACGATGCCTCGCCTCCCCGTGGCACTCAGGGAGCTGGCCTTGACTTTGGCACCAACGCCTCACCTCCATGACACCGTGCATCATCATAGATTTTGTTTCCAGGTTACTGTTTGTTAAGGGTCCGTGTGACTCCGTGCACAACACCCTGATCCTCGCAGTCTGCGCAGTACTTTGGATTTATTGATGTCACAACGTCAAGATAGCCCTAGGTGGAGCTATTTGTTTTCTACAAGCTTGTTTTTTGCAATAACTGTTCTAAAGTCATATCTTATTACCTGTCTGTTGGATTTCGTTGTTTTGGTCTTTTTGAGTAAGATACTAAACTGGTGTGGTGTCCATTTGTGGTGTTATCACTGCATTACTGTGTGTTTTGAGTACAAATACTTTACAAATTGCCCTTGGGATAAGCCTCTCTGTTTGTGACAAGCTACCCAGGTGGTGAGCAGGAGTTATCTAGAGTGTGTATCCCCCTTACCGTGACTAGAAGCCATGTCCCTATGTGGGCAAAGGTACCTACCCCACCAACTACAGGCCTCCTTTTCTATCAATTACACAATTGATTGAAAATCCATCCTCCGTGTTATAAATGTCAGCTAACTAGGCTTGTGGCTTATATCTAGATTGGATGCATGAACTAAAAACCAATTACATATAATTATGACCCTGTATTTAGGTAAAGTGCTATTGGCAAAGGGCCCTTGTTTTAAATGCTATTTTCATGGCTGTTTGTAAGCTGTGGCTGAAGGATTTAAATATATACTGCAAATTGCATGTTTTTGTTTTTTACTTTTAAATCGTAACCATACCTGTACTATACCTGTGCTTTCTTAAATGAATTTGAGAGGTTTTTATAACATAATGGGGATTTTTTAATGAGCTAAATCCAACTCTGATGAAAATATCTCCTTCCCCCCGTGTTGTACACCACCTTTGAGCATGTGCAGTAAAGGTATTCTCTAGGTCCGGGCCTTTAGTCGGCCATGTGCCTAATCTCCACAGATCATTCAATCAATCAATCAATCAATCAATCAATCAATCAATCAATCAATTAATTAATCATTTGTAGAGTGCACTACTCACCCGTGAGGGTCTCAAAAGGGGTGGGGGGTGCGCTACTGCTCAAATAGATGGGTCTTGAGATGTCTCCTGAGTGTCAGCAGGTCCTGGGTCTGCCACAGGTGGACAAGGGAGGGTGTTCCATGTCTTGGAGGCGAGGTGGGAGAATACTCTTCCGCCGGCGGTTGTCCTGTGGATGCGTGGAATGGTGGCAAGGGTGAGGTTCGCAGAGTGGAGCTGGCGGTTCGGGGTGTAGAAGGTGAGTCGTTTCTTGAGGTATGCTGGTCTGGTGTTGTGGAGTACCTTGTGAGCGTGGGTGAGAAGCTTAAATGTGATCTTTTGTTGATGGGAAGTCAGTGTAGATCTCTTAGGTGTGCTGTGATGTGGCTGCGGCAGGGGATGTCGAGGATGAGGCATGCGGAGGCGTTCTGTATGCGTTGTAGTCGTTTCTGGAGTTTGGCTTTGGTTCCCGCATAGAGGGCATTGCCATAGTCCAGTCTGCTGCTGACGAGGGCCTGGGGGACCGTCCTTCTGGTTCTGATGGGGTTCCATCTGTAGATCTTGCGGAGCCTGAGGAGGGTGTTGAAGCAGGAGGAGGAGACGGCGTTGACTTGATGAGTCATTGATAGCCATGAGTCTAGGATGTGCGTGGTCAGGGGGTGTCGGTGCAGCTCCCGGTGTGGCCGGCCACCAGGAGTCATCCCAGGTGGAGGGGGTGGAGACAAGGATGAGGACCTCTGTCTTGTGCGAGCTCAGTTTCAGGCAGCTGTTCTGCATCCATTCGGCGACGACCTTCATTCCTTCGTGGAAGTTGGTCTCGGCGGTGGTGGGGTCCTTGGTGAGGAAGAGGATCAGCTGGGTGTCGTCAGCATATGAGACGATGTTGAGGGCATGCGATCGGACGATGTTGGCGAGAAGTGCCATGTCGGGCTGAGGGATAATCCTTGGGGTACAACGCAGATGATCTTGGTGGCTTCAGATCGGTAAGGAGGGAGGTGGGCACTCTGGGTTTTTCTGTTGGACTTTATCCATAAAGTCTTTGCCTAAACATTTTGCAGATGTACTCCACTTTTTAGTATATGGTTCACTGCATAAGAAAGACCAGACAAGGCACTCTCAAACAGAAGATGAAACAAATATGGAATACATTGGCGAAACCTTGGATCTTCTGCATATAATCTTGATGTCTGGTATTCAGATGCAGGAATCTGCACAGGTCGTTCATCCTATGGTCCATCTTTGCCTGTTGGAAATAACTGAGGGAAACAACAAGCTTCCAAGCTTTCTTCCCATACACTAATGGGACTTCCTTTCGCTTCTTTCATTTGGAATAACTCAATAGTATTCCCCATCACTTCTTTAGAGTGAAGTGGATGCACACTATAATGTTAATAAATTTCTTCAGTTCTGGACACATCCACTTATTCAATTTGTCCTCTTGACAAATCACTGTGTTCTTCTACAGTTGTTTTGTCTTCTCCTACATATACATTTTTATAGTATTGATTATTTTTTACCAAATACAACGTTGCCTTTTTCACTTTCCTAACATCCACTAATTCTTGCCAGATTTTCTTACTCTTCGTAGGAATGCCATTAACTAGAATAACTAGAGGTTACTCTTCCACATTTTCTGTAACAATTGTTTCAATATTTTTTCTAAGCATGGGCGAATTTTGCTAATTCGCGATCCACGAATTTGCAGATTTGCGAATTCGCAATCTGCAAAATTTGCGAATTTGTGGATTTTTATATTTTTGCGTGTTCACGGGTGTTTCCGGGGCGCTTTGCGTGTTCGCGGTTGATCGAGGGACGCTTTGCGTGTTCGCGTTTTTTTTTTTGCCTAGTTAATCCCTGCCACCCTCTCATTTTTTATGCCCCTCTGCCCTCTGTACCACTCGTTTCTGTTCCCTTCTGCCCTCTGCCCCACTCATTTTTTGTCCCCTTCTGCCCTCTATCCCACTTTTGTGCCCTTCTGCCGTCAGCCCCACTTAGAATGGAGCTGGCAAGCTGCCAGCGCCATTCTAAAATAGCTACAAAGAGCTTCAACAGGAAACACTAATAGATAAAGTAAAGCAGGTGCTCGAGTTGAAGGTCAAATTAAGTTACACAATCATTAATCACCCCAAGTTTGGGGTGATTAATGATTGTGTAACTGAATGTGAGCTTCAACTCGAGCACCTGCTTTACTTTATCTATTAGAGCTTCCTGTTGAAGTTGACTTTTGTAACTATGTTAGAATGGCTCTGGCAGCTTGCCGGCACCATTCTAAAAGAGTTACAAAAGTCAGCTTGAACTTTTGACCCAATCCGTTCCGCTCGCGGATTTTGCGGGAAATTCGCGAATCTCGCAGGTTGCAAATTTACCAAAAATCCGCAAAATCCGCGAGCGGAATGGATTTTCCACCCATGCTTAATTTTTTCTTTAAATCTACAGGCAAATATAAAACTCTTCCCATTAATCCTCTCTGTAAATCTGAAGGAGGCAATTTTCCTGTCTTAGGCTCCATACGAACAATAGCCTGAAATGGATGCACACATTGAATAAGAATAGACTCATAAGTATTTAAATCCATCAGTTCAGAAGGAATATTTACCAACTCAAGATTATTATGTACAGCTCTAGCAGGCAATTTGTTTTCATTACATTTTTTATAACAATATTTATAAATACTTTGATCAGAACCCAAATCAAAACAATTCTCTACCAACAAATAAGTTGCAAATTCCTTCTTCATTTAATTATTCTCCTTTTCACTTTCTAAATATAGATCAACTAACCTGGTCTGATTTTTATAATGAATTTTTCTACAACAAATACAAGGAAAGTTTGGCCTTTCACCTGAAATGACCTTAAACCTTGTAAATTCTTGTTCAAAATTTTCTGTACTAAAATTCTGCACATTTTCTTCCACATTTGCTTCTATTAATGTATCAGTTTCTGCACTGTCTTCTTCAGGACCAAAGTAACTAACCTCAATTTCTTTACAAATGTTGATTACATCTAATACAGATCCATGCAAAAGAGCTCTGTTTAACTTTTTTAACATTAGTGCTGGACTTTTTGCATAATACAACCTTCCCACTAATTTCCTCATTTCAGTATGATGTACTGCTAACATCCTGAAATGGTAAATAATCACTCTGACATACTTTTTTAGACAGACAAGCCAGAGAATGACCTTGCAAACCCGTTTTTTCTCTCACTCTGCAAGGGTCTAATTCTTGCAACATCTTAATCTTTTGTTTAACACTTTTCTTAGTATACTTACATAAGAAATTGCGAAAAAATCAATTGAATCCTGTCGTACACTACAAATACTACTACAATTCCAAGTGTACACTGGAGCCTTAGGACGTCTCCCAAAAACGTCATTAGCTAATACCTTTTCTGCATTTCTAGGGACAATTTTCTCTTTTTCAATCGAACAATCATTCTTAACCTCATAAGCTCGACCACTGGTGTCAACTGCATGCAACAAATCATTACTCTGAAATTAACTCTCTTCATCAAAAAACGGCTCACAACTTGATCTATGTTTCCATTCTCCAGAAAAAAACATTACAAAAATTAGTTCTATTAATTAGTCTTTTCCACTTACTTTTGGCCTTCATAACATTGACTGGCTTATCTAGTGTTCGAATTCTATTGATTACTAAAATAAACCACTTCTTTTTTAATTCAAAAGTCTTCTCAACAATACTTTCAATATGTTTCTTTTTCTTATAAAAAGCTGTTATTCTTTTACAATTCTTTATGTTTTTTAATAAATTTAAAACAACTCTGTTATAAAACATTTGCTTGCGAAATTCAACAAACTGATTTTTTCATCTTTTACTATACACAATTATTTTACCACATAGTTTTTCATCATTTTTCCTTCTAAAATCCTTTGTTTTCTTACCAGGAGCTTTCTTCTTTTATTCCACACATTGTTGTTTAGATGAATCTTGTACTTGTTTTTTCTTGGAAAAGTAAGCCTGTTTATATGGTTTTTTTCTCAATGTTTGAAGGCATGATGGTTTTTTTCTGTAGATAATTAAAATCTGTTGTGAAGAAAAAAAAACATGTTAACATTTTTTTTTACAATTATAGACCACTACTAGCATACTACATAGCAATTAGAAGCACTATATGTTGTAAAGTGTGGTTCACTCCATAAGTAACCCACGGGGAACCCCCTTCTTTGTCTACTTGATTCCCAGCCTTGAGCTGTGGGGGTTGTTCGGGTTCTTGTAACTGAATGGACCTAGAGAATGTACAAGTGGAGCTTGAGTGGTTGTTTGTAAGTGTTAGGACAATCTGTTTGGGTTTTGAAAGTGACACACGCATGATCTATGCTTAATATCAACTGAGGCCCAGTGAACTATAAAAATTAACGCCATACTTAGATGATTGGTATCCTATTAGCCTATCTCTATTAACCAGCTAACATCCTTCCTGCCTTATACCAATCCCACCCAGAAAAAGAACTAGAATGGACACCATAAAAACGTTTGGTTTTACGGACGATGACTTTGCTAAAATGCTTGGCCTCCCAGTGGATGGCAATCAAGATTTCACTGTACCAAAAGGACTAAATGGAGATTGGAATAAATTGTTAAATCTCCGGAAAAAATCCAAGAGAACAGAACTACATGCCAAGTTCATGTTAGACTATTTGGGAGCTGGTACTATTCCCATTGGGCTTAGAGTCCGTAACATCCCTGGAATGTTCATCGAAATCAGACAGTTCCTGGAGCGATGGGCCCTTATTTCCAACCGTTGCTCCCGGGACTGGATGATGCTGATTGTGGAAACGGCACGGACCGTTATGGAGATCCTTGAAAAAGAAATCAGAGAATTGGAAGATAAGCTTAAGGAGGGAGATTCAGTAGATGAGGGAAAAAGGAAGCTTGAAGAAATCCAATTTGAATTGGAATCCGTCTCTGACTACCTTCTTAAAAGGAAAACAGAAAAACTAAGGAAGGACGTCCGAATGTTCTCACAAGAAAGGGCTTACCCCTACTTAGGAACCAACTTCTATACTACCCAAGAAGAAAATGCCCCTCGAGGACAGACACCAAGGTGGGGACAAGGAAGGAAGGTCACCACCTTTCCTGAAACGACCGACTCCGAGGGGGATACCCCTGAGGAATATGACCCAAGCTATGAACAGGGACATAACCCAAATCAAGGGCACAATCCCAACAGGGGAAATAGAAATGGAGGATATGACCGTAACTACCAACCAAACCGTTTTTTAATATATTTTACTTGAACTGTATAGTCTTTTTGATTTGACCATGTGATTGTTATATGTATTGTCAACCACTAGGTTAATCACCCCTCCATACACATCAGTTAGGACCCCCTAGCCAGGGCCTATATATCCTGAGGCAGGGTACTCTCCTTCTCTATTTATATTGGTTTTTTCCCCCCTACTACCTGCCCATATCCTAAAGATACCCACGGGGAACCCCCTTCTTTGTCTACTTCACTCCATAAGTAAGTTAAGGCACAGCAGCAGTGTTCGGGCAGTGTAGGAGATCATGCAGGGAGTGCTGTTTCAAGGTTTAGGGCAGTGCAGTGGTGTTTCAATATTATAGGGACATTTGTAGAGGATGCTGTTTCAGGGTTTAGAGCAGTGCAGTAGTGTACAAGGAGTTTAGCAGGACTTGCTAGGGATGGTGTTTCAGGGTTTAGGACAGTGCAGTGGTGTTCAGGAAGTATAGGGGCCATGGTGGGACTGATACTTCTGAGTTTAGAGCAATGCAGTTGTGTTTGGGCAGTGTATGGTATCATGCAGGTGCTAGGAGTATAAAGCACTGCATGTCCTAAAATCTAACTCACTCCATGAGTACATGTATTCCCATGTCTGCAAACACATGGATAGAGCAAATGATTCTGTCACAATATTCCCAAATACACACTGACTCACAATATGTTTCTAGACAAATAAAAATATCTCTTGCAATTCACTGAAATGATTACTACATGCTACAGAGAGAGTTGCTATGGCATTCCTGCAGCACACTCATGATCTTTACTACACAGCATGGAGACTGTCTGAAAATGAAGAGGCCCGACAGACATACTGTATAGGACCTTCTAGCACTACTTGTCCTAAAGCCTGACTCACTTCATGAGTACATGTATTCCCATATTTTTAAACACATCAACTAAGCAAATTATGTCCATCAATCCTCGTCTGCCTATGCCAATGCTGTTACTGCCTTGATCATCATTGATGTGTTGCTTGTCGCTCTCTCTCTCACAATGGCATATTCATTTTTGTTATGTTTGAAAGCATATATATCTCTTTGCATTATCCTTCCACACGTGCGATTCACATGTAGAACTGGAAAAAGGAAAATAAGACTTCTAGAATGTGTTGCACTATTTGTAATATTATCGGTCACGTCCTCCAGATGCCTATTCTGTATGATGACTACTCAAGTTTTCAATGTAATCAGTTTACTATGTGATTGTATGCTTATACGGACCAATCTGATGCTAATAAAGAGATTTAAAAAAATAAAAAACTAAGCAAATTATTCTGCCACAATTTTCTGAAATGAATACTGACTCATACTGTGATTTTAGACAAATGACAGTATCCTTTGCAATTCAGTAAAATGATTACTACAGTGAAAGGCTGTCTTGCTGGGAGTGCTGTTTCAGGGTTTAGAAAACTACAGTAGTATTCACTCAGTATAGGTGGTATAGCATGGGGTGTTTTTTCAGAGTTTAAGGCACCTGCAGCAGTGTTTGGGCAGTGTAGGAGATCATGCAGAGAGTGCTGTTTCAGGGTTTAGGGCAGTGCCGTGGTGTTTCAACATTATACGGGCATTTGCTGAGGATGGTGTTTCTGAGTTTAGAGCAGTGCAGTAGTGTTCAATCAGTTTAGCAGGATTTGCTACCGTTGGTATTTTAGGGTTTAGGACAGTGCAGTGGTGTTAGGGCAGTGTAGGGGGTCATGGTGGGACTGGTATTTCTGAGTTTAGAGCAGTGTAGTTATGTTTGGGCAGTGTATGGTATCATGCAGGGGCTAGGAATATAAAGCACTGCATGTCCTAAAGCCTAACTTACTCCATGAGTACATGTATTGCCATGCCTGCAAACACATGCACTGGGCAAGTGATTCTGTCACAATATTCCCCAAAACACACTGAATCACATTGTGATTCTAGACAAATAAAAATATCCCTTGCCATTAACTGAAATGATTACTACATGCTACAGAGAGAGTTGCTATAGCATTTCTACAGCACACCCAGGATCTTTATTGCACAGCATGGAGACTATTTGGGAATTAAGAGGCCTGACACACATACTGCATAGGACTTTCTAGCACTGCATGTCCTAAAGCCTGACTGACTTCATGAGTACATGTCTTCCCATATTTTTAAACACATCAACTAAGCAAATAATTCTGCTACAATTTTCTGAAATAAATACTGACTCACATTGGGATTCTAGACAAATCAAAATATCCCTTGCAATTCACTGAAATGATTACTATCTGCTACTGAAAGATTTTCTATGGGATTTTTGTGCAGCACACCCAGAATGTTTAATAGACTGCAAGGAGACTATCTGAGAATTGTAACCCTGATATACAAGTGTGTAAGTGGTTAGACCACTTCATGTACACACTCTACATTTTTCACAGCAGCACTGTACTGCAAAAAAATATCTCCTCAAACACATTAACATACCAAATGCTCCTATCACAATGTTTTTCCCAAAGCAGACAAATTCAGAATCAGACTCCATACAAATAAACTCCTGCTTCCACATTAGAACACATTTTTCTTATTAACTTAAAGTGCACAACATAGATCCCCTTACAAATTAACAACTCACCTTTAAAAACGCTTTTGTAGATTTAGAACAGTGTCAATCACACACCAGATTTTCTTAAGCAGAATCTCTGAATTGTGCACCAGTCACTAGAACCATAGAATGGTATTGCTTCCCTCTAATTTTCCACACATAATTATGTAGATAACCAATGAAATTTCTTCCCACACAAATTCAAAACCAAACTAACATTTTAATTGGTTCTACATTTTACCACTTTCAAACTCACATAATGTTCAACCTTCCCCCACAGCTCTCTCTGCCTCTTACCATGGTAACACTCCATAGAACACCTAATTGAACACACAGGTGAAAAGTTCATCACACAATGTTGCAAACCAGACCAGCAAGGGTGTTTTACTTCTCAATATACCAGCTTATCCTGTGCAATGTTCCTTTCAATGACTTTTTCTCAACCATTAGCATTACTCCTTTTAAAAAACAGCAGCATGCACCCTAGTTTTCAATGTTGAATTTTCAGAAACCACCAATCCTTTTTTTTTTCAAGTGTACTGAATCTCATCCACATTTTTCTAAACTCCTTTTCCAACTGCCATTTCATTTCCAGAGCCCATCTGAGTACAACCAGATCTCCCTTCAAGATGCTTAGAGTGTGGATTGTGGGACACAGCTATATTTTCTGGAGTGAAAGGTGTGCAGCAAAAACATGCTTTCTCAAGCTTGATTTACCAAATGTGGATATTATGTGGATTGGCCAGAGAGGATTGGGATGTCACCAATTGATGCCATTGGTAAAACCCTTTTTGCATCTCCCAAACCCTGACCTCATATTTGTGCACTGTGGTGGCAATGACCTAGGCACTTTGACTGGGGTTGGTCTGGAAATGCTTTTAAAGGACACCTTTGGGCAATTGATGTCACAACTTGTATGTGTGCTGAATAAATCTAACTTTCTCTAACAAGCGGAGTGCTGGATTATTCTTTTGCGAGTGGATTAAACACGGGACCCTGTCCTGGTCCCAACTCCAGCACCAACTTGCTAAGTGCTCCCTCTGCGACAGGACGGTTCGTGTTTGATATATATATATATATATTACCTACTGGCGGTCGCCAGTAGGTAGTTATAGTTAGGATTGTTTTCCATAGGAAATCCGCTACATTCTATTGGGATTAACTTTGGCACCGGTTGAGGAATCTGCCTGTAATTTTCCTTAAATTTGCCTTGCTGCGCTCCGCTCCTTCCCTGAAAGTTTGGGGGGGATTCGTCAAGCGGGAGCCGAGATAAAAGGGGGTCCCAAACGTGTTTTCCCCATGTTAATTTCCATAGGGCGGTTGGACTCTCTTTTAGCCCGAACGGCTGAATGGATTTCCACCAAACTTGGCAAAATTGTAGGGACTGGTAGCCCGATGTGCCTTTGCTATGTCTCAAGATATGTGCTCCAGTGGATTTTAAGTAATTTAGGTTAAAAAAAAATATATATATCTATAAGCGCGCCCTCGGCAAGTTCTTGACCGGAAACCTGATTGGCTCTCGGGTGTCTGTCAACATTCCAAACAGTCCGGAGCAGCCGCCATCTTGTGTCTTGGGAGGATCGAGACACAAGAGGTGGCAAAAACAAAGGGGGAAATGACCAAAAGGGGGCAGGGTAGACCACCCCTGACCCCCTAGGTTTGATGTGGGGGCCATAAAAGGGCCCCGCGGGGCAAAAACATTTTTTTTTTCAATTTGCGCGGGGGGGATGCCCGGTACGGGCACTGGGGAGCGTACCGGGGAGCGTACCATGGGGGGAAAAGAATGACAGAATTTTTTTAAAATGTAGCATTTTTTTATAAATTGGATGTAGTTCTAAAAAGAACTGTTTTTTATACTTTTTGTTGTTTTATTGTTGTTTTATATTTTTTTTATTGTTTTTTGGAACATTTTTTGCTTTTATGAACAATTTAATATTTTTTTGTTATTTTTATGGGGACAAACAAAAAACAGGGAATTGTAAACGGCTCAACTGGAGCAAAAAAAATCTGGAAAAAATTAAGGTTTCTTTGGGCACTTGTGGTTGTCACCAGCACGGTTGATGAGTTTAATGCTTTGCTCACCATAGCAAATTGTCCTTCCACAAAATTTGCTAACTATTTTGTAATCTCCAAACTGGGTTTGGATGTTTGGGACCATCTCCCTTGTCTCTGGTCCCGATGGAGTGGGTTGGGTACTTTGGGAGGTGCTGGGAGAAGATTGTGGAGGGTTTCTGGTCAGTTCTCTGACCTCTGCCGCAGCATAGTTGTTAGAGTGCCGGCGTTGCATGTGGCGAATCATGGTGTTGTTGCCAAAAGAATATTTTTTGGCAGGGTTCCCCCTGGAAAGTGCAGTGCCACACATCATACAAGTAACCTTTGGCGCATTAACTTTCTTGAGGCCCCTTGGGATTTAAAAAACTCCCAGACAATGTGCTCCTTTGGCTTGTAGGGGGTAGTATATTCAGGCAGGTAGTGCCTCTCCTCCTCATCCTCATCCTCCTCCTCTTCTTCATCTCCAACACTGTGGTGTTGTGGTGGTCCTTGTGGTGGTGGTGTTGGTGGTGGTGGTGGAGATGCTCCAGCTGCTGCTGCTACTGTAGCCATTTCTCAGTACAAATAGGCACAAATAGGTCTGCAAAAAGGTCTTCCTCACTCAAAGTACAAAGTGAGAATGAGGAAAAAAGGTGGGGGCTTTCATCATTTGGAAAACAAAACTGTCCTGAACCAATGAAAAGTGTTATTTTCAGGTCACATGACCAGGGTTTTCATCATTTGGAAAACAAAACTGTCCTGAACCAATAAAAAGTTTAATTTTTAGGTCACATGACCCAACGCGCTTACGCTACGCGCCCCGGGGCGCGCCCAGGGCGCTTACGTAGAGCGATCGTATACGCTCGGGTGCTTCCGGGTGCGCTTACGCCGTGTGTATAACACGGACGCGGCTACGCGATACGTCACGATGATGTTTTCGTGCGCAGCAATAGCGCTAACGGGACGCTCACCGGTATGCGCACCGGGGCGTGTCGGAATACAGCGCTCTCCGGTGAGCTCACCGGTACGCACACCGGGAGCGCACCAGGGCAACAAAATAAAAAAAAAATGTGAAAAATATACATTAAAAAATAGTATTACATAAATATACAATATAGGATTCATTATAAATAATATTATATTTCATAGCTATAGAAATCTGCTATTAAAAAACCTTTGAAAATTAACTGAAAAAAAAATAGGTTTGAGGCCCTATATATAGTTAGGAATTAGCATTTAAAAAACCTATGAAATTCACTGAAAAAACCATAGGTTTCACACCAGTTATAGTTAGCTGGAAATTTTACTGACATAAAACCATTGAAATTCCCACGTTATAGTTATTCGGACTCACTATAACTTGCGCACCTGCAATGCACTGCTGATGACGTCACATATTACATCACTCATGACATGGTCAGTGACATCAATCAGTAGGTAGATGTAGTTATGACCTATTTTCTATAGGAAATCTGCAACATTCTATTTGGAATAACTTTGGCACCGGTTGACGAATCTTTGAGAACATTTCAAAACTAATTATCAGCTCCGGTCCACTCCTATCCTGAAAGTCTCTGGGTGATTCGTCAAGCAGGGGCCGAGAAAAAAGGGGGGTCCCAAAATGTGTTTCCCCTCATGTAATTTTTCATATGGACCTTTTGATAAAGCAAGAGCCCGAACTGCTGAACGGAATTACACCAAATTTGGCAAAGAGGTAGGTCTCAGTTCAGACTCATGCCTTTTGCTTAAATGGTTTAAATCCGTTCAGTAGTTCCTGAGAAAATTAAATCTAAAAGTATATATATATATATATATATATCTATGGCTGCGCAGGATCCGCATATCCTAAGCGCACCCTGCCGTGCACGAGCTGTATTCTAATTCGCTGTCACCACTCAAAATCAGGAAGTGTTGGCAGCCATATTGGGCCTCGATAGAAACCAGGCACAAGAAATCAGCAAAAGAAACACGCAAAACACGCAAAGGGGGAAGGGTAGACACACCCCGACCCCCTAGGCCTGCTTAGGGGGTCCCACAAGGACCCCCAAGGCAAAAAAAAACAAAAAACATTTTTTAGATCGTGGGATGCGCGTTGTATCCGAGCATCCCGCAGCTGGAAAAAAATGAAGTGCGGGCTCCTGCAATTCATTTTTAATTTGCCCCCGGGGCACCAAGTCCCGGGGGCATTATATTATAGTTGTGGGGGGCCGAGAGGGGCCGCCCTAGCCCGGGGGACCGCCATCCCCCAGGGCTTTTGTGAAATATGTGGGGGGCTGGGACTGTCATTCCCTGGTCCCTGGGAAAAACTGGGTGGGAGGGCTCAAAGCCTCCCATGCCCCAGGGACCGCCACCTGAGCATGGGCTGAAAATCCGTTCTGCTTGCGGAATGTGAAAATTTTGGGCAATTTTGTGGTCCGCAAATCACGCGACACTGTCAAAGAATTCGCAATTTGCGAGTTGGGGGATTTGTTCTGCTTGTTCGCACTTCAAAAATACAATCTCGCCCACGCGGCGTTGATTTACCGTGATTCTGAGTGCATTGAGTTGTTTTCCTCCCGGTTTGTATGCGCTGCGCCAGTTTTGATCTTGCTGCGTGATCCCGCAAGACTTTTCGACCGCGACTACGTCATAGCGTCCCGCCATCTTGCACTGCGAGACTTGTTGAACATGAATACGTCATAAGGGCCCGCGATCCCGCCCCGCAAGAGACGTAGATGGGACGCGCAGCTGACATCCGGCAGGAGATTTGAACAGCTCGCTTTCCCGAAATTGCACAAATTGTAATTCTGCACAAGAAATCTATCGCTGGCAGCGTAAACCTCATAAAAATGATTATGTGGATCAGAATAACTCCTCAGATTGACATTTGGCTGCATTTTTTGGTGCAAGGAGTCCATTTTTGGGGGGGGTGGGTGGGAGGAAGTGCCCCACAGTCTCCAACTTCCTGTTCCTGTCCAGCAGGCTCCTCCCAGTGCTTTGTCCATGTCCTGGTCACTTTTCATTTGGATCTGGAGCTGGAAGGATTACTCTTTGTGGCTGCTGTGCTGGATGTTTGTATTTGAGGACATTTTAGGGCATGGATGGCATTGGATTGTGGTGTTTTTTGTGTGTATTTCGATTTTTTGGGTGTTGTTGGGGCCTGGTCCAGGGCCTGGCCATGTGGGTGGGGGCCATTTTGAGGCCTGGTCCAGCGCCTGCCCATGTGGGTGGGGCTCTAGGGGCCATTTTGAAGCCAGGCAGTGTGCTTTGTGCCATAGGCCTGCACCCAGTCTGCCTTGCTTTCATCTATTATGCCCAGGGGTACTCAGTGGTGCAGGAAACAACTCTATCTGTGTGGTCTCTCTCCTATTAATTTACACATACATTTTGGATTAGAATTGCAATTTTTATTTTGGGTCTTTCTGTTTTGGGGTATTTTGTGTTAATAATAATAAATGCCAAGTTGCAAATATTAATTGAAGCATAACATATGCAACATTTATTTAACTGATGTTCCTCTGGCTTCCTTTGCTTTTAGGTTCACAAAGACTGAGAAGAACCAGGAATTATCCTCATCATCATTACTTGTTGTAGTGCCAGGAAGAAGTCCTGCTGCGGTGTGTGCACAACGTCACGTATGGCCACAGACCACTCTGTAAATCGTGCAGCTGCGTCCTGCTGTTCTGACATCTGAAGAAGATGGGCCCAAAGAAAGGTGGCCGTAGCTCCTCTATTAAGAAAGTTGCCAGTCCCACTGCCAGTAAGAAGGAGCAGAAGAAGCAAGTGGTGCCACTTACCACAGATACTGGTGTGCCGACAGACACTTTTTTGGGGAAAAAAAACGACGCCTGCAGCAGCGGTGTCTGCCGGGGACTAAACGGGGAGCAGCACCTCAGCTTCATTAGTCTCAGTGACACCACTCCAAGTTAGGCCCAAGCCCATGAGTGCCACAGAGGCAGCCACTTTAATTGCTCTTTCACCATAGACCAGTGATGTGGGCGTTGACTCATCGCACAGTAGCATCCAATCAACGCAGGGTGTAACCCATCTGACGAGTGTTCAAACACAGCCACAATGACAACCACAGGTGCAACAAGGAGAGGTACAAGAAGAGACCAAGGAGAGGCGCATGGAGAGGCGCAAGTAGAGGAGCAAGTAGAGGCGCAAGTAGAGGTGCATGGAGAGGCGCATGGAGAGGCACAACTGCCCACAATCCTTGTTCCTCCAGAAGTAGCGGCACATGAGTAAATCGAACTTCATGCAGAGGTATCAGCCGAGCAAGCCATTCTCAGTCCTGATGATCCATTGTCTTCCAGATCCCCACCAAGGAAAAGGAGAGCTAGTACAAGTTCTTCTTCAAGCCCCCTTTCTTCTGATGATCTAGATCCTGATTGGCAGCCACCAATTCAGCCTGAGAGGGAGGCATGCCATGAGCCAACACAGCTAGGGAAAAGGAAGGTTCCCGCAAGGCTTCCACTTATGGGTGATGACGAAGAAGCAGTAGAAGTGGTGTATTCAGCTGCCGAGGAAGAGTCTGACAATGACGACCCAGTCATCACAGTCGTCACTCCAGCCCCAGCGACCATGCAGCAGACACACATTTTTACCCTATCCCGAAATGCTGCTGTGTGGGATGTGGGCGGCGTGGCACTGGTACCACCACCAACACAGGTAACTACTACACCAATGTGACCTACAGCTGACATATTTTCTCTTCAGACGGGCCGGCAGGGACCTCCATCCAGCTCGACCTGCGTTACCTCAAGTAGTAGTGCTGTAACTGTAAGTGCACAACAGAGTCAAATTCGGCCACGCCCATCCTCCACTTCATCTGGCATTGAAAGTAGCACCTCCACCACCACCACCAGAAATCTCAACTCCCCAGTTTGGGACTTCTTTAGTATTAGCAAAAAGGAGGAAAACCTAGTTATTTGTTTGATTTGTAAACAAGTAGTTAGTCGGGGTAAGCTTGATACCAACTATGGTACCGGAGGCCAGAGAGGTAATCTCAAAAAACACCACATTGTCCTGTGGAAGGCGCACCTAAGTAAGATCCAGGAAGCCAAAAGTACAACAAATCCAAATGTATCCATTGATACTGCATCTGATGATGACAAGGGGCTGATCGTGCAGAGGGGAGGTGAAGAAGCGACAGACATTTTTTCTGGTACACACAGTACTCCTGGCAGCAGCACTGCAGTGGTATTGCCCACACCCTCTACCCCAGCAACATCTATGAGGCACAGTAAGAGTCTGGTAGAGACACCTATGCAAAAAAGTACATCAATGAGCCTCACTGGGTTGAGGAAGTCTGGATCATCATCATCACATATGAAAATGGTCTAGACCACCATTAAAAGCATGTTTTGGTCGGAAGCTCCTTTTGAAGGCAACCACCCAACAGCACGTCTGTATAATGCAATGATGGTTAAAATGCTAGCACTGGACCTTCTCCATTTTCTTTTGTGGAAGAGGTGGGTTTTCTAGAATTTGTGGCAACAGTCTGTCCTAAATTGAAGGTTCCTAGCCAGTCTTATTTTGCCAGAATTGCAGTTCCAGCACTACATGAAGATGTGCTGGAAGTGATTGGGGCAGCTTTTCAGAAGAGTGCTGTTCCCACTATCCACCTGTCAACAGACATGTGGACCAGTTGCCATGCCGTTGATTACATGTGCATCACTGCACACTGGGTCTCTTTTGCGGGGGTTAGTGATAAGATAGCTGCAGGTGTTGACAGTGTCACTATTTTTCAAGCTACTCGGAAACATGCAACAGTAGCCATGTTTGCAAGGAGAAATCTCATACTGCAGTAAAGATTTTGGAGGAGTTTAACAGTAAGTTCTTTGAATTGCTGCTGCCAAGAAACGCATATTTGATAATGTTTCCATGGATAATGGCAGTAATATAGTTAAGGCCATGAATGATGGTGGCTTTTTCAGAGTGCCTTGTTTGGCGCACAGCATTAACATTGTTGTTCAAGTTTTCTTGAAAAAAGAAAACACAGTCAGCAACTTACTGACCACCTGACGAAGAACCTGCACACATTTCAGACTTTCTTTTAAGGCCTGGAAGCAGCAGAGGATCATTCAACGGAACCGTAGAGTACCAGTCAGAGGACTCATCCAGGAGGTAGAAACACGTTGGAACTCAACCTTCTACATGCTTGAGCATCTTTTTGAGCAGTACTTGGTAATCAATGAGTATGTCTTTAACGCATGTGCTGCTGCTATGAAAGACATGAGGCTAGAATTGGAGCAATTGGACCTAGTTAAAAGCCTGACAGACATGCTTCGTCCTTTTGAGGTCTTCACCCGTGAAGTCAGCAGGGAGGACTGTAGTTTGGACAAAGCTATCCCATTGTTGCGCATGCTAGAGCACCAACTGAATGCGGTGTCTTCAACATTCCAAGTTGATGCTGAAAAACAAGGCGAATATCTGTTGGCGGAGAGCTTAATAAGCCGCCTAGTTGACAATGTAAGGCTTAAAGCAATACATTCAGAACAACATTACATTTGTGCCACTATTCTGGATCCACAGTACAAAAAGGCACTGGCCAGCAATGCATTAATTCCTTTTTCTGAAGAAGATGTTTCAAAGTACAAACATTGGCTAGCTCCGTCAGCCACTCGGTTCGAAAAAGAATGGCAGAAAATTGAAGGAACCACCACAAGTACTACTGAAGCAGCAGGCCATCCAGCGTCAAGGTCCACCTCTGTGGCCAAAGGCAGTCACTTTCCCTCAGAGCCGTTAAAGACACCAGCAACCGGATCATAACCTGCACCAGGCCTGTCATAATATTGTCGGAAGTGGATTGGATAACTCATCAAGGGTTTGCTCGTTCCAGTGTTGATGCACAGGCAACACATGGTATGCAAACTTGAGCACCCCTGGAGGACCTTGAGTGGATGGTGCAGGCCTATCTGGATGACCCAACAGAGGTCTTCATTGATCATAACCCATTGGTGTATTGGTCTGGGAAAAGGCCTCAATGGCCACTGATCACCAGGCTGGCTATAAATTATTTGGCTTGCCCGCTTGCAATCGTGTCTTCTGAACATGTTTTCAGTGCTGCTGATGCCATTGTCACTTCAAAATGGAATGGCCTCTCGCCCAAAAATGTGGAGAGGTTAACCACGATCAAGATGAATCAGCACTTCATACCACCAGATTACAAAATATGTGAATCCACGCAGAAAGAAGAGGACACCGACTTAGGTGACGGAAGTTCTTCTCTGTTAGCTGACCTACTCCATGTTCAATTCAAAGAGTTTGAGGACGAGCTCTACTTCCCTGACAACTAGGCTTCAAATACTTACTTTTTTTTCTTCAAACATTATTGACTTTTATTTCTGTGTGAAACTTTTAGCACGAACAAAACTTTAATCACAACAAATCCATCAGCAGCAGTGTATTCGTCTCATTTCCATATTGAAGGTGCCGCTGTCTGCATTCCTGAAGTTCATAATTTCTCAACTCAGTCATGCTCCTCAATCCTCCTCCTCCAGACTACCCCTATCCATTTCCCTCAAGGCAGATGGCCGGATTACGCAGAATCAAGAAACTGTCGCTTCGTAGACGAGTCTCCTTAAAAGAAGTGGGACTGGAATTACTGACTAGGCTGACTGTTACTTCTAAAATTGACATGAGAGGCTGCCCTTTGGCCCATCACTTAAGGATAAGATGCTGACAAAAAGTGGAACAGGTAATGTATGAATGAATGGTGAGACGGCATAGACCGGACAACACTGGATGTCTGGCTCTGATGAAAGCAATTGGTGTGTGTTTGTTGTTCATGAAATTAATATTATGTGTTCTGTTATTATTTAATCTTTTACACACTAAATGAATATGTGTATGTATGTATGTATGTATGTATGTATGTGTATATGTATAGGCATTTATATAGCGCACTACTTACCCGGAGGGTCCCAAGGCGCTGTAACTCCAGTCTACTCTGTTTTTACCTTGTTTAATGCAAATTGTACTTCTACTGCAGGGGCCACTCCGGTGTATTTTTTAATATGGAAAATGTCCATGGACTCCCTGTGTGTAGACTGTGACTGCATAAACAACGAGTTTGCCAATACCATGATGATGATGATGAGTCTTGTTGATCAAAGTTACATAATATCTTTACAGTCACTCACTGGGATGGATGGATCATCATCGTCAGTTTACGGAAGAACTATGGCAATTTCGTGAGTGGTAAACCGGTAAACAAGTCAACAACAACCACAGCAGAACTACATGTCTCTCTAGTCTGTGTCAAGAGGTATGCTACATGGAGGTTGGTTCACCTGCTGTGTGCTAATTCATATCCTGGAAACAGAGACTCAGAGTAGGCACTTTAGAAATGATATATGTATGTAATACTGTGGCCTCTGAAAGTGAAACCGTTATTTTTGAACTACACACTGTACCTTATATTTTTCCTCCGGGGTGTCTTAATATCCCTTCCCTTTCTGTTTTTCCATCGACAATTACAGGCCAGCACTTACCCTGTGCGATGGGAAACACATTACTTACCATAGCAATCCGCAATTCCGCATCCCCCAGGCAGGCAGTGGACAGTGTGGTCACCAAAATTGATTGACGGAGCGCCCGATGGAATGGAGGAGTACCGCGAATAAGAGGAATAGCCGGATGCATGCAACTTCCCAATTTGACCAGGACAACTACAACATACAGTTACAGTATCCAATTCACTTAACCTTATCTTTTAAATAATGTTATTATTGCTTGTGAACTTCTATGAGTGTGTGACTCGGTGCGTTTGCTCTTTGCTTCAAATTCATCCCTACAGCTATTTGATAAGTTTCTTTGCTATTTATAAAACTAGTGTAATGTTCTACTAAGTGTTTATTCTCTCTGAGGACAGATATGCAAATGAAATTGGGTAATTCTTGCAGCCCTGTACTGTCTAATTGTTTAGCACTAGTTAGTCGGTTGTAGTATGAGTAGTACTACTTGTCATTAACCTAACCATCCACTTAGCAAACAACTTCATGCATGTACTTCCTTTTAGTCCCTTAAAAGATTTATGGATATGGTTGTATCGTAGATTTGTTTTCCTTCATTTGTTGTTTCTCCAATGCTGTGTTTTCTTTTTCTCTCACATTTTTTTTCCCAAAAACCCCCATTCCCATCCATTTTTCAAACCATAAACCTCTTCCCCCGGGCTGTGTGGTTTTCATTGAGGTGTGTGAGTGAATGACAGCAATAATTCCCCACGCTTGCTGGGGAGGATAAGGTCAAAGCAGCAGAAAATCAATTTAAAGGCAGGTGAAGGAATCCGAGGATATATTCCTATTCTGCTTGACACACACCCATGAGTAGTTGCAAATCATTTCAGAATTTCATGTCCGCCATCGAGTGGATTCATCAACAAAATCTCCTACATGTGACGAAAGTTCACACTGCTGTGTTCTTTAGTACTAGTTCTTGTAGTAGCCATAATCCACACAACTACTAGTTTACTTTTGATTGAATACTTTAGCATTGCTTAGACTACAATTTCATTTATGGCACTGTTCTTGTGTACTGTACTATTGTACTGTTCTAATGCTCCTCTCAGGCCACTCAATGTCTCATTTCCTTTTTTTTCATATGCTGCTACTGCCAGTGTGTACCACTACTACTACCACCACAACGATGCCATTTCATCCGTCCGGGATTCCATTGCCAATGATTTGCCATTCAGCCAGCCCTGTGTCTAGCCCTATTCTCATACACTAATGACAGGTAAGAGAAGCATTTTGTGAGAGGAAGAATAATGGAGTAGGAGGAGAGGAGAGACTGACGGTAGTACTAGTAAAGTAGTAGGACAATTGAATTCACTAACTCCGTCAGTGGCACTTTTGTAGAAACTTGGGAGATTACTTAGACAATTACAATCAAGCAGCCAGTTAAGTTTCAGGAAAACAAACGTACAGTTGAGTTAACCCCACCCTGCCTCCCCCACAAAACATAAAACGTGTATTCTATGTTTAAGTAGAAAATACATAATTTTTTTGTCCCTAACAAAAAAAAACTATCGCACAAGATCCAACCCACCCCACTCCCTAACCCGAACCAATGTCCATAAAATAAAAAGTCCAAAAACCCGAACGCCCAGTTCCCACCCCCCTAAAAGTTTTCAAAAAAGGGGCAAGGGACAATCTCTCTCCATGATCTACTTCTGCTGGCAGGTAGGTGCAGAGCTCTCGACGGAGGGCCTTGAGCAGGGCTTTATGCCTCGACAGTTGGGCCGCCTGCTGCTCAAGGTAGGCCACTGGCAAGGACAAATGGTGCATCCTTGCCTTGCAGGCACTGTGGGGGGTAGCTGTTGTTGTCGCTGCTCGGCGGCGGTGGGTGGCTGCCAGACCACGGTATATTTACAACAAGGGGTGGTGAGGGACAGAGTCTCTGAATTAAGCAGAAAGCTCTCACCCAGTCAAGAGATCAGGGCTAGATCCAACACCGTTTTTTAGCTCACTGCACCATCCCAGTTTCAGAACCTGGCTGTATGCAAATTAGTCTGTTCTTGTCCCAGTGCATGATGGGAACAGGGCAAACCAAACTACAAAAGCCAATTCTTACACTGGGAAGGAAACAAGCTCCCGGGGACCGGTTTCTGGCATTACAGCCGTCTTCGGCCCGGTTTGCTTGAATCCTGATGGTGCAATGAGCAAGGGTCTCACATCTGAGAATACCCTTCCATGCTTAGGGTGGACAAAAATATTTACAACAAGGGGTGGTGAGGGACAGAGTCTCTGAATTAAGCAGAAAGCTCTCACCCAGTTAAGAGATCAGGGCTAGACCACGGTGCCATACCGCTGGAGGATTCCGCTGTGTAATGATTGAAGAGGCTGAAATGCCAGAAACCGGTCCCCGGTAGCTTGTCTCCTTTCTGGTAAAGAATTGGCTTGGTAGTTTAGTCTGCCCTGTTCCCATGATGCACTGGGCCAGGGACAGACTGATTTGCATATAGCCAGGTTCTGAGCTGGGATGGGGCAGTGAGATAAATAACGGTGATGGATCAAGCCCTGATCTTTGGACTGGGTAAGAGTGGTCTGCTCAATTCAGACACTCTGTTCATCACCACCCCCTTTTGTAAATCGATTTTGGCCACTATAGGTGTGGCAGGGTATACTCAGACATGAGTCCCTTTCTCACTGCTCCATCAGGATTCAAGCAAGCCGGGCCGAAGAGGCTGAAATGCCAGAAACCGGTCCCCGGTAGCTTGTCTCCTTTCTGGTAAAGAATTGGCTTGGTAGTTTAGTCTGCCCTGTTCCCATGATGCACTGGGCCAGGGACAGACTGATTTGCATATAGCCAGGTTCTGAGCTGGGATGGGGCAGTGAGATAAATAACGGTGATGGATCAAGCCCTGATCTTTGGACTGGGTAAGAGTGGTCTGCTCAATTCAGACACTCTGTTCATCACCACCCCCTTTTGTAAATCGATTTTGGCCACTATAGGTGTGGCAGGGTATACTCAGACATGAGTCCCTTTCTCACTGCTCCATCAGGATTCAAGCAAGCCGGGCCGAAGAGGCTGAAATGCCAGAAACCGGTCCCCGGTAGCTTGTCTCCTTTCTGGTAAAGAATTGGCTTGGTAGTTTAGTCTGCCCTGTTCCCATGATGCACTGGGCCAGGGACAGACTGATTTGCATATAGCCAGGTTCTGAGCTGGGATGGGGCAGTGAGATAAATAACGGTGATGGATCAAGCCCTGATCTTTGGACTGGGTAAGAGTGGTCTGCTCAATTCAGACACTCTGTTCATCACCACCCCCTTTTGTAAATCGATTTTGGCCACTATAGGTGTGGCAGGGTATACTCAGACATGAGTCCCTTTCTCACTGCTCCATCAGGATTCAAGCAAGCCGGGCCGAAGAGGCTGAAATGCCAGAAACCGGTCCCCGGTAGCTTGTTTCCTTTCTGGTAAAGAATTGGCTTGGTAGTTTAGTCTGCCCTGTTCCCATGATGCACTGGGCCAGGGACAGACTGATTTGCATATAGCCAGGTTCTGAGCTGGGATGGGGCAGTGAGATAAATAACGGTGATGGATCAAGCCCTGATCTTTGGACTGGGTAAGAGTGGTCTGCTCAATTCAGACACTCTGTTCATCACCACCCCCTTTTGTAAATCGATTTTGGCCACTATAGGTGTGGCAGGGTATACTCAGACATGAGTCCCTTTCTCACTGCTCCATCAGGATTCAAGCAAGCCGGGCCGAAGAGGCTGAAATGCCAGAAACCGGACCCCGGTAGCTTGTCTCCTTTCTGGTAAAGAATTGGCTTGGTAGTTTAGTCTGCCCTGTTCCCATGATGCACTGGGCCAGGGACAGACTGATTTGCATATAGCCAGGTTCTGAGCTGGGATGGGGCAGTGAGATAAATAACGGTGATGGATCAAGCCCTGATCTTTGGACTGGGTAAGAGTGGTCTGCTCAATTCAGACACTCTGTTCATCACCACCCCCTTTTGTAAATCGATTTTGGCCACTATAGGTGTGGCAGGGTATACTCAGACATGAGTCCCTTTCTCACTGCTCCATCAGGATTCAAGCAAGCCGGGCCGAAGAGGCTGAAATGCCAGAAACCGGTCCCCGGTAGCTTGTCTCCTTTCTGGTAAAGAATTGGCTTGGTAGTTTAGTCTGCCCTGTTCCCATGATGCACTGGGCCAGGGACAGACTGATTTGCATATAGCCAGGTTCTGAGCTGGGATGGGGCAGTGAGATAAATAACGGTGATGGATCAAGCCCTGATCTTTGGACTGGGTAAGAGTGGTCTGCTCAATTCAGACACTCTGTTCATCACCACCCCCTTTTGTAAATCGATTTTGGCCACTATAGGTGTGGCAGGGTATACTCAGACATGAGTCCCTTTCTCACTGCTCCATCAGGATTCAAGCAAGCCGGGCCGAAGAGGCTGAAATGCCAGAAACCGGTCCCCGGTAGCTTGTCTCCTTTCTGGTAAAGAATTGGCTTGGTAGTTTAGTCTGCCCTGTTCCCATGATGCACTGGGCCAGGGACAGACTGATTTGCATATAGCCAGGTTCTGAGCTGGGATGGGGCAGTGAGATAAATAACGGTGATGGATCAAGCCCTGATCTTTGGACTGGGTAAGAGTGGTCTGCTCAATTCAGACACTCTGTTCATCACCACCCCCTTTTGTAAATCGATTTTGGCCACTATAGGTGTGGCAGGGTATACTCAGACATGAGTCCCTTTCTCACTGCTCCATCAGGATTCAAGCAAGCCGGGCCGAAGAGGCTGAAATGCCAGAAACCGGTCCCCGGTAGCTTGTCTCCTTTCTGGTAAAGAATTGGCTTGGTAGTTTAGTCTGCCCTGTTCCCATGATGCACTGGGCCAGGGACAGACTGATTTGCATATAGCCAGGTTCTGAGCTGGGATGGGGCAGTGAGATAAATAACGGTGATGGATCAAGCCCTCATCTTTGGACTGGGTAAGAGTGGTCTGCTCAATTCAGACACTCTGTTCATCACCACCCCCTTTTGTAAATCGATTTTGGCCACTATAGGTGTGGCAGGGTATACTCAGACATGAGTCCCTTTCTCACTGCTCCATCAGGATTCAAGCAAGCCGGGCCGAAGAGGCTGAAATGCCAGAAACCGGTCCCCGGTAGCTTGTCTCCTTTCTGGTAAAGAATTGGCTTGGTAGTTTAGTCTGCCCTGTTCCCATGATGCACTGGGCCAGGGACAGACTGATTTGCATATAGCCAGGTTCTGAGCTGGGATGGGGCAGTGAGATAAATAACGGTGATGGATCAAGCCCTGATCTTTGGACTGGGTAAGAGTGGTCTGCTCAATTCAGACACTCTGTTCATCACCACCCCCTTTTGTAAATCGATTTTGGCCACTATAGGTGTGGCAGGGTATACTCAGACATGAGTCCCTTTCTCACTGCTCCATCAGGATTCAAGCAAGCCGGGCCGAAGAGGCTGAAATGCCAGAAACCGGTCCCCGGTAGCTTGTCTCCTTTCTGGTAAAGAATTGGCTTGGTAGTTTAGTCTGCCCTGTTCCCATGATGCACTGGGCCAGGGACAGACTGATTTGCATATAGCCAGGTTCTGAGCTGGGATGGGGCAGTGAGATAAATAACGGTGATGGATCAAGCCCTGATCTTTGGACTGGGTAAGAGTGGTCTGCTCAATTCAGACACTCTGTTCATCACCACCCCCTTTTGTAAATCGATTTTGGCCACTATAGGTGTGGCAGGGTATACTCAGACATGAGTCCCTTTCTCACTGCTCCATCAGGATTCAAGCAAGCCGGGCCGAAGAGGCTGAAATGCCAGAAACCGGTCCCCGGTAGCTTGTCTCCTTTCTGGTAAAGAATTGGCTTGGTAGTTTAGTCTGCCCTGTTCCCATGATGCACTGGGCCAGGGACAGACTGATTTGCATATAGCCAGGTTCTGAGCTGGGATGGGGCAGTGAGATAAATAATGGTGATGGATCAAGCCCTGATCTTTGGACTGGGTAAGAGTGGTCTGCTCAATTCAGACACTCTGTTCATCACCACCCCCTTTTGTAAATCGATTTTGGCCACTATAGGTGTGGCAGGGTATACTCAGACATGAGTCCCTTTCTCACTGCTCCATCAGGATTCAAGCAAGCCGGGCCGAAGAGGCTGAAATGCCAGAAACCGGTCCCCGGTAGCTTGTCTCCTTTCTGGTAAAGAATTGGCTTGGTAGTTTAGTCTGCCCTGTTCCCATGATGCACTGGGCCAGGGACAGACTGATTTGCATATAGCCAGGTTCTGAGCTGGGATGGGGCAGTGAGATAAATAACGGTGATGGATCAAGCCCTGATCTTTGGACTGGGTAAGAGTGGTCTGCTCAATTCAGACACTCTGTTCATCACCACCCCCTTTTGTAAATCGATTTTGGCCACTATAGGTGTGGCAGGGTATACTCAGACATGAGTCCCTTTCTCACTGCTCCATCAGGATTCAAGCAAGCCGGGCCGAAGAGGCTGAAATGCCAGAAACCGGTCCCCGGTAGCTTGTCTCCTTTCTGGTAAAGAATTGGCTTGGTAGTTTAGTCTGCCCTGTTCCCATGATGCACTGGGCCAGGGACAGACTGATTTGCATATAGCCAGGTTCTGAGCTGGGATGGGGCAGTGAGATAAATAACGGTGATGGATCAAGCCCTGATCTTTGGACTGGGTAAGAGTGGTCTGCTCAATTCAGACACTCTGTTCATCACCACCCCCTTTTGTAAATCGATTTTGGCCACTATAGGTGTGGCAGGGTATACTCAGACATGAGTCCCTTTCTCACTGCTCCATCAGGATTCAAGCAAGCCGGGCCGAAGAGGCTGAAATGCCAGAAACCGGTCCCCGGTAGCTTGTCTCCTTTCTGGTAAAGAATTGGCTTGGTAGTTTAGTCTGCCCTGTTCCCATGATGCACTGGGCCAGGGACAGACTGATTTGCATATAGCCAGGTTCTGAGCTGGGATGGGGCAGTGAGATAAATAACGGTGATGGATCAAGCCCTGATCTTTGGACTGGGTAAGAGTGGTCTGCTCAATTCAGACACTCTGTTCATCACCACCCCCTTTTGTAAATCGATTTTGGCCACTATAGGTGTGGCAGGGTATACTCAGACATGAGTCCCTTTCTCACTGCTCCATCAGGATTCAAGCAAGCCGGGCCGAAGAGGCTGAAATGCCAGAAACCGGTCCCCGGTAGCTTGTCTCCTTTCTGGTAAAGAATTGGCTTGGTAGTTTAGTCTGCCCTGTTCCCATGATGCACTGGGCCAGGGACAGACTGATTTGCATATAGCCAGGTTCTGAGCTGGGATGGGGCAGTGAGATAAATAATGGTGATGGATCAAGCCCTGATCTTTGGACTGGGTAAGAGTGGTCTGCTCAATTCAGACACTCTGTTCATCACCACCCCCTTTTGTAAATCGATTTTGGCCACTATAGGTGTGGCAGGGTATACTCAGACATGAGTCCCTTTCTCACTGCTCCATCAGGATTCAAGCAAGCCGGGCCGAAGAGGCTGAAATGCCAGAAACCGGTCCCCGGTAGCTTGTCTCCTTTCTGGTAAAGAATTGGCTTGGTAGTTTAGTCTGCCCTGTTCCCATGATGCACTGGGCCAGGGACAGACTGATTTGCATATAGCCAGGTTCTGAGCTGGGATGGGGCAGTGAGATAAATAACGGTGATGGATCAAGCCCTGATCTTTGGACTGGGTAAGAGTGGTCTGCTCAATTCAGACACTCTGTTCATCACCACCCCCTTTTGTAAATCGATTTTGGCCACTATAGGTGTGGCAGGGTATACTCAGACATGAGTCCCTTTCTCACTGCTCCATCAGGATTCAAGCAAGCCGGGCCGAAGAGGCTGAAATGCCAGAAACCGGTCCCCGGTAGCTTGTCTCCTTTCTGGTAAAGAATTGGCTTGGTAGTTTAGTCTGCCCTGTTCCCATGATGCACTGGGCCAGGGACAGACTGATTTGCATATAGCCAGGTTCTGAGCTGGGATGGGGCAGTGAGATAAATAACGGTGATGGATCAAGCCCTGATCTTTGGACTGGGTAAGAGTGGTCTGCTCAATTCAGACACTCTGTTCATCACCACCCCCTTTTGTAAATCGATTTTGGCCACTATAGGTGTGGCAGGGTATACTCAGACATGAGTCCCTTTCTCACTGCTCCATCAGGATTCAAGCAAGCCGGGCCGAAGAGGCTGAAATGCCAGAAACCGGTCCCCGGTAGCTTGTCTCCTTTCTGGTAAAGAATTGGCTTGGTAGTTTAGTCTGCCCTGTTCCCATGATGCACTGGGCCAGGGACAGACTGATTTGCATATAGCCAGGTTCTGAGCTGGGATGGGGCAGTGAGATAAATAATGGTGATGGATCAAGCCCTGATCTTTGGACTGGGTAAGAGTGGTCTGCTCAATTCAGACACTCTGTTCATCACCACCCCCTTTTGTAAATCGATTTTGGCCACTATAGGTGTGGCAGGGTATACTCAGACATGAGTCCCTTTCTCACTGCTCCATCAGGATTCAAGCAAGCCGGGCCGAAGAGGCTGAAATGCCAGAAACCGGTCCCCGGTAGCTTGTCTCCTTTCTGGTAAAGAATTGGCTTGGTAGTTTAGTCTGCCCTGTTCCCATGATGCACTGGGCCAGGGACAGACTGATTTGCATATAGCCAGGTTCTGAGCTGGGATGGGGCAGTGAGATAAATAACGGTGATGGATCAAGCCCTGATCTTTGGACTGGGTAAGAGTGGTCTGCTCAATTCAGACACTCTGTTCATCACCACCCCCTTTTGTAAATCGATTTTGGCCACTATAGGTGTGGCAGGGTATACTCAGACATGAGTCCCTTTCTCACTGCTCCATCAGGATTCAAGCAAGCCGGGCCGAAGAGGCTGAAATGCCAGAAACCGGTCCCCGGTAGCTTGTCTCCTTTCTGGTAAAGAATTGGCTTGGTAGTTTAGTCTGCCCTGTTCCCATGATGCACTGGGCCAGGGACAGACTGATTTGCATATAGCCAGGTTCTGAGCTGGGATGGGGCAGTGAGATAAATAACGGTGATGGATCAAGCCCTGATCTTTGGACTGGGTAAGAGTGGTCTGCTCAATTCAGACACTCTGTTCATCACCACCCCCTTTTGTAAATCGATTTTGGCCACTATAGGTGTGGCAGGGTATACTCAGACATGAGTCCCTTTCTCACTGCTCCATCAGGATTCAAGCAAGCCGGGCCGAAGAGGCTGAAATGCCAGAAACCGGTCCCCGGTAGCTTGTCTCCTTTCTGGTAAAGAATTGGCTTGGTAGTTTAGTCTGCCCTGTTCCCATGATGCACTGGGCCAGGGACAGACTGATTTGCATATAGCCAGGTTCTGAGCTGGGATGGGGCAGTGAGATAAATAACGGTGATGGATCAAGCCCTGATCTTTGGACTGGGTAAGAGTGGTCTGCTCAATTCAGACACTCTGTTCATCACCACCCCCTTTTGTAAATCGATTTTGGCCACTATAGGTGTGGCAGGGTATACTCAGACATGAGTCCCTTTCTCACTGCTCCATCAGGATTCAAGCAAGCCGGGCCGAAGAGGCTGAAATGCCAGAAACCGGTCCCCGGTAGCTTGTCTCCTTTCTGGTAAAGAATTGGCTTGGTAGTTTAGTCTGCCCTGTTCCCATGATGCACTGGGCCAGGGACAGACTGATTTGCATATAGCCAGGTTCTGAGCTGGGATGGGGCAGTGAGATAAATAACGGTGATGGATCAAGCCCTGATCTTTGGACTGGGTAAGAGTGGTCTGCTCAATTCAGACACTCTGTTCATCACCACCCCCTTTTGTAAATCGATTTTGGCCACTATAGGTGTGGCAGGGTATACTCAGACATGAGTCCCTTTCTCACTGCTCCATCAGGATTCAAGCAAGCCGGGCCGAAGAGGCTGAAATGCCAGAAACCGGTCCCCGGTAGCTTGTCTCCTTTCTGGTAAAGAATTGGCTTGGTAGTTTAGTCTGCCCTGTTCCCATGATGCACTGGGCCAGGGACAGACTGATTTGCATATAGCCAGGTTCTGAGCTGGGATGGGGCAGTGAGATAAATAACGGTGATGGATCAAGCCCTGATCTTTGGACTGGGTAAGAGTGGTCTGCTCAATTCAGACACTCTGTTCATCACCACCCCCTTTTGTAAATTGATTTTGGCCACTATAGGTGTGGCAGGGTATACTCAGACATGAGTCCCTTTCTCACTGCTCCATCAGGATTCAAGCAAGCCGGGCCGAAGAGGCTGAAATGCCAGAAACCGGTCCCCGGTAGCTTGTCTCCTTTCTGGTAAAGAATTGGCTTGGTAGTTTAGTCTGCCCTGTTCCCATGATGCACTGGGCCAGGGACAGACTGATTTGCATATAGCCAGGTTCTGAGCTGGGATGGGGCAGTGAGATAAATAACGGTGATGGATCAAGCCCTGATCTTTGGACTGGGTAAGAGTGGTCTGCTCAATTCAGACACTCTGTTCATCACCACCCCCTTTTGTAAATCGATTTTGGCCACTATAGGTGTGGCAGGGTATACTCAGACATGGGTCCCTTTCTCACTGCTCCATCAGGATTCAAGCAAGCCGGGCCGAAGAGGCTGAAATGCCAGAAACCGGTCCCCGGTAGCTTGTCTCCTTTCTGGTAAAGAATTGGCTTGGTAGTTTAGTCTGCCCTGTTCCCATGATGCACTGGGCCAGGGACAGACTGATTTGCATATAGCCAGGTTCTGAGCTGGGATGGGGCAGTGAGATAAATAACGGTGATGGATCAAGCCCTGATCTTTGGACTGGGTAAGAGTGGTCTGCTCAATTCAGACACTCTGTTCATCACCACCCCCTTTTGTAAATCGATTTTGGCCACTATAGGTGTGGCAGGGTATACTCAGACATGAGTCCCTTTCTCACTGCTCCATCAGGATTCAAGCAAGCCGGGCCGAAGAGGCTGAAATGCCAGAAACCGGTCCCCGGTAGCTTGTCTCCTTTCTGGTAAAGAATTGGCTTGGTAGTTTAGTCTGCCCTGTTCCCATGATGCACTGGGCCAGGGACAGACTGATTTGCATATAGCCAGGTTCTGAGCTGGGATGGGGCAGTGAGATAAATAACGGTGATGGATCAAGCCCTGATCTTTGGACTGGGTAAGAGTGGTCTGCTCAATTCAGACACTCTGTTCATCACCACCCCCTTTTGTAAATCGATTTTGGCCACTATAGGTGTGGCAGGGTATACTCAGACATGAGTCCCTTTCTCACTGCTCCATCAGGATTCAAGCAAGCCGGGCCGAAGAGGCTGAAATGCCAGAAACCGGTCCCCGGTAGCTTGTCTCCTTTCTGGTAAAGAATTGGCTTGGTAGTTTAGTCTGCCCTGTTCCCATGATGCACTGGGCCAGGGACAGACTGATTTGCATATAGCCAGGTTCTGAGCTGGGATGGGGCAGTGAGATAAATAACGGTGATGGATCAAGCCCTGATCTTTGGACTGGGTAAGAGTGGTCTGCTCAATTCAGACACTCTGTTCATCACCACCCCCTTTTGTAAATCGTGTAATGATTGAAAGCAGCGCAAGAACTCGCATGCGCCACTAACCTTAATGCAATGCCCAGCAGGAACGATGGGATGACTGTCCTTGCCACCTCCCACTGCACGTCACCCAACAATGGGACAGACACCGCTGTTAGAGCACGCACAGCCGGAGGCCGCAAGGGGAAAATGACAAGGTGGAGGAATGTGGGTTTCTCTGATCTCTTCAGTTCAATTTCTAGGGTCAGCGGCTTCACTGAGAAGACCTCCCTGGAGGTGGGTGAAAAGAGAGAGAGAGAGACTAATGTGACTCTGTACTGCTTTGAACAGCCCCACTTCCCCTGTGTTCCGGGACTTACCACTGGTAAGAATGGATACTCCGTGGATGAAGGCTACCGCTTCTACGGAAGTCTTTGTAGCTGTCAACAGGTTTCGAAGAGTTAACTCACTCTCCGCTCCAGGATCACGCACGGAAAAGACTCTTCCCCATAATATTCTTGACAAGGTACTGCTAGAAGGACCCAAAATACTCCTTTTGGGTGGTAGTCTCGCAGCAACGGCTCTGCAGGCGCAATACCGCCTGATATCCAAGGATTCCAACGATACAACAAAAAAAGAACGATGCAAATTGCACAATCTCCCACTAGGGGTTGAATGGATAACTCAGAAGAAAACACAAAGGTAACGGAAGAGAGCGAGCCCGCTCTCCTCGATCTGTACAACAAGCGCGGTTCTGTTAAACTCACAGGGACGCGCTGGGTCTCCGCTGATCTGACCTTGCTGGCACTTCGTCGTCGCGGCGGGTGTTTGATCACTGGCCTCGCTGGCACTTCGTCGTCGCGGCGGGTGTTTGATCACTGGCCTCGCTGGCACTTCGTCGTCGCGGCGGGTGTTGACATAAAGAAAGAAATGGCTTGAACATCAATCTCCACGGCAGAACTCTAGATTAACTAACAAACAGGGAACGAACCAGGAACAGGATTGACAAGCCCCGTTTTGATCAAGGGGTGGAGCTTAAATAAGGTCTTCCCATTTTGCCTGATCCCGGCGTCGCTTGGCCTTCTGGGACTGGTAGTTTTTCCTGAGATGAATTACATGACGCTGTCTGCAGCAACCTGCCGTTCTGCCTAGGGCGATCGCTACAGAACCCCCTCTCGAGGACTGCCGTCCCGGCGGTCGTCCTGGCTTCCCAGGGTAACGTTCGTGAAAAAGGGCAACCAATTCGGGACAATGTAAGTGATCCGTAGGTTCCCAGGAACAATCTTCGGGGCCATAGCCTTTCCATTCGACTAGATACTGAACCCGACCCCGTACTACACGGGAGTCCAGGATGGCCCCTACTTCATACTCTTCTTGCCCTTCCACTTCCACAGGGCCAGGGCGCTCTGGCAACCGGACACTAGGTAGACAAGGCCGCAGAAGTGATACATGGAAGACTGGATGTATGGACCAAGACACAGGCAAAGAGAGTTTCATGGCCACAGTGTTGATCACCTCACAGATACCATATGGACCGACATATTTGGGTTTCAATTTGTTCGCACCTTTCAAGTGCAGGTTACGAGTAGAGAGCCAAACCTTGTCGCCCACCTTATACTCGGGCTCCTGAGACCTTTGTTTGTCTGCGAATGTTTTCTGGGCATTCTGAGCTGTTCTCAAACTGTTCCGTGCCTCTATCAAGATCGCTCGAAAATGAGCATGGTGTTCCTGAATAGCGGGTACGAGGGAATGAACCGGCCACTCAAAGGGAAGCATGTTTGGATGGTATCCGTGCAGACAGAAGAAAGGAGAACATCCCAAGGTGGAGTGTACTGCATTATTGTATGCGAATTCCGCCAACCATAGAAGAGTGGTCCAATCAGTGGTGTTTTGTAGGGTGAAACAGCGAAGATATTGTTCTAGGGTTTGGTTCAACCGCTCCATCTTGCCATCCGTTTGCGGATGGTAACTGGAAGATAGGCGTGCGTCTATTTGCAGGGTGTTACAGAGAGCTTTGCAGAAATGTGAGGTGAATTGTGTACAGCGATCTGTTATCACCACACTTGGTAGTCCATGTAAACGTACGATGTTCTGCAAGAATACCTTCGCTAACTCTCCGGAGGTAGGCAAACCGGGTAGGGAGATGAAGTGTCCCATTTTGGTGAGATGATCGACCACCACTAAAATGACTGTTTGTTTATCACAGGGAGGCATTTCGACTATAAAATCCATGGACAAAGTATGCCAGGGTTTAGGCGGAATAGGTAAGGGGTGCAACAATCCTGCTGGTTTAGCATGGCTAGATTTTCCTTGCGCACAAACCGCACAGTTCTTTACATAATCCTTCACATCCTTTCAGAGACTGGGCCACCAAAAGGAGCGTTCCACGGTAGCTATCGTTTTGTACTCACCCATGTGTCCTCCCAATACTGAGTCTTGGGCCCATTCCATCACTGTCTTTTGCAACTCAAGTCGAGGAATGTATAATGCATGGTGATGATACGCCAATTGATCCTTTTCACAACGATGATTTGGCTCTTCAAGGACCCATGTGGGAATGTCAAGATCAGTGAGGGCTATTTTGACGTCCTCCAGAAAGTCATCAGAGGTGATCAACGCAATGGATGCCTCGGCGTTCTCAATGCCTTGGAGGATGGAAGGGGTTTCCACTGGTCGCACGGTCTCTTCCTCCCCCAATCGAGAGAGAGCATCTGCCTTGCCATTCCGGGTTCCAGGTCTATAACGGATAACAAAGTCGAAGTCAGAAAAGAAAAGAAAAGGGTCCACCTCAACTGCCGAGGTGTCAAGGCCTTTGCTGTTTTTAAAAACAGGAGATTGCGGTGATCCGTAATGATTTCCACGGTATGCACGGCCCCCAGGAGGTAATGTCTCCACTCCTCACATGCTCTTTTAATGGCCAGGAGCTCCTTATCAGTGATGGTATAGTTTATTTCACAAGGTGTGAGTTTCGTTGAAAAGAACGCCACTGGATGAAGCTGCCCGGTGGTAGGGTGGCGTTGTGACAGTATTCCACCTAGCGCATATTGGGAGGCATCCGTTTCGAGAATGAAAGGCAGCTGTGGGTCTGGATGGCGAAGGATAGGAGCTTGCGTGAACTTCTCCTTGAGGGTTTGAAAAGCCTTGTCTGCTTCTTCCCCCATTGGAACAAAACGTTTTTCCGCAACAGAGCTGTGATCGGATGTATTATTTTGGAAAAATCCTGAACAAAACGCCGGTAATAATTGGCAAAGCCAAGAAAGCTCTGAACGGATTTGACATTCTGTGGTGTTTTCCAAGTGAGAATAGACTCAACCTTTTTCATGTCCATCTTAAATCCTTGAGCATCAATCACATAGCCCAGAAACGCCACTTGTCGGACATGGAAAAGGCATTTCTCTAGCTTTGCATATAAAGAATTGCGTTGAAGCCTCTCCAATACTTCCTTGACATGGGTGATGTGCTCTGGGAGAGTGGCAGAATAAACCAGAATGTCATCGATGTAGACTATGCAAAAGGTCTCCAAACACCCCCGCAACACCTCATCCATAAAAAATTGGAAGGCGGCAGGGGCGTTGCATAGTCCAAACGGCATTACCCTATATTCATAGAGGCCGAATTTGGTTCTAAATGCCGTTTTCCACTCATCCCCGGTTTTTACTCGCACCAGATGGTAGGCACCCCGAAGGTCAAGTTTGGTGAAGTACTGAGCTCCCTTAAGCTGGTCCATTAAAACGGGAATCAAGGGCAAAGGATAACGATTTTTAATTGTCACCCTGTTGATAGCTCGATAATCGATGCAACTCTTCGCAATCCTTCTTGGGAATGAAAAACATAGGAGAGGACACGGGGGAAGTGGAATGTCTGATGAACCCAGAGGCCAAGTTGTCGTCGATATAGGTACTGTGTCTCCTTTTCGGTTAAGGCATATACTCTGCTGCAGGGGAGATCTGCCCCTGGAACGAGGTCCACACGGCAATCATATGCCCTATGTGGAGGCAAATGAGTAGCTTTTTTCTTGTCAAACAAGGAAGCGAATTCTTGGTACTCAGATGGTAAGACCGTGGCACAGCAAAACTTGTCAACGGAGCAGGCCCCAGCTATGTAAGAAGCAGGCGAGGGTTCGAAGGAACTGAGGAGAAGGTCCGGATTTTGACAATGTTCGTGACAGTATGAGGACGTCATCCTTACCGTAGTAGTCCATCAGCACACTGATGGGTCATGTAGGGTAGGCCAAGGCATACCTAGAATGAGCCGGAATTGAGGTGCGTCAATAAGGTCGAATTGGATGTATTCGTAATGATTGGCTCCGTATTCCATTAACAATGCCAGGGTATGCTGAGTTACAGGTCCTGATGACAGGACTGATCCGTCTACTGCCTTGACCGTCTCGGGCGTTGTTTTCTTCTCGCAGGGGATACCCATTTGCAATGCATAGGCTTGATCAATATAGTTCCCTGTGGCCCCCGAATCCAACAAGGCATCGACCTGAAAAGGTTTCCGATTTATCACCCGTAAAGACACATTGATATTCATGTGCGCAACTGCAGGGTGAAGGGTGTTCGCTACATAAGGAGAGACCGGAGGGGACGGGAGTCTTGGATAAGTGGTCTCCTTCTGATCCAAGACCTTCAGTTTTCTGACGGCTCCTCCATCCTCGCGGTGGCCTGGACTCTAGGAAAGATGTTCTTACCGGATGTAGAAGCCCGAGCTCGACATTCATTAATAAAATGTCCGCTTTTGCCACAATACATACATAATTTAAGTCGTCTTCTCCGGTCCTTTTCTTCCTTAGTAAGGGGGCCCCGAATTCCTCCAATTTGCATGGGTTCTGGCCCTTCTTGAGGCTTGGCTTTTTCTTCACCCATTTGTCGAGGTCTGAACAGAGGATATGAATACCTAGCGTCCCCTCTGCTCCGATCCCCTCTCCGTTCCAACAAACGGTGGTCCAGTTGTACGGTTAGATCAATAAGCTCTTCACATGTCGTAGGCAGCTGCACCACCTGTGCTAACACATCCTTCAATTCCCCCCGAAAGCCCTGATAGAACAGGGAGATACGTTTCTGTACTGGCCAGTCTGTCTCTACTATGAGACGATTGAAGGTGGTGATGTAGGATAGTAGATCCTGTGATGCTTGGCGTAAGGTCATTAACTCCCGATCTAATGACAGCATGTGGGACTTTCTGTCAAACAGTTTCCGTAATTCAAGACAGAAGTCGGCAAAATTGTGTAACACGGGATCATTTCTCTCCAATAAGGGAATGGTCCAGCTGGAAGCGTTTCCTCCCATGTAGGACATTACGAAGGCTGTCTTGGATGATTCATCTTGAAAGATTTGGGGTTTACAGAGGAAATGTAGGCGACATTGGTTTAGGAAGGTCTCGAACTTATGGGGGTCTCCGAAAAACCTTTCAGGAGGAGCGAGAGGGATGCCATGGGTCTGTAAGATGTGCACCGTAGGGGCGGCATCTGTGGGTGTGGAAGGGACTGCAAATGCTCCTCCAGGTTGAAATGACTGAGGTGGGGGCAGGGTTGCAGGCCGAATCAAAGGTTTAGGGCTCAACTCCTTCTGGGCGAGATCTGACATATCTCTGCGCAAGTCTGACACTTCCTTATATAATGCTTGATTCTCGGCATGAGATGTTTGGACCTCAGTTTGTAACTCCGTGAAACTCTCCAACAAAGAGGTAAGGACGGCATTGGTATCCATCGTCCGGGCTGGTTAGCGTTCTTGGGCTTGTCAATCTGTAATGATTGAAAGCAGCGCAAGAACTCGCATGCACCACTAACCTTAATGCAATGCCCAGCAGGAACGATGGGATGACTGTCCTTGCCACCTCCCACTGCACGTCACCCAACAATGGGACAGACACCGCTGTTAGAGCACGCACAGCCGGAGGCCGCAAGGGGAAAATGACAAGGTGGAGGAATGTGGGTTTCTCTGATCTCTTCAGTTCAATTTCTAGGGTCAGCGGCTTCACTGAGAAGACCTCCCAGGAGGTGGGTGAAAAGAGAGAGAGAGAGAATAATGTGACTCTGTACTGCTTTGAACAGCCCCACTTCCCCTGTGTTCCGGGACTTACCACTGGTAAGAATGGATACTCCGTGGATGAAGGCTACCGCTTCTACGGAAGTCTTTGTAGCTGTCAACAGGTTTCGAAGAGTTAACTCACTCTCCGCTCCAGGATCACGCACGGAAAAGACTCTTCCCCATAATATTCTTGACAAGGTACTGCTAGATGGACCCAAAATACTCCTTTTGGGTGGTAGTCTCGCAGCAACGGCTCTGCAGGCGCAATACCGCCTGATATCCAAGGATTCCAACGATACAACAAAAAAAAGAACAATGCAAATTGCACAATCTCCCACTAGGGGTTGAACGGATAACTCAGAAGAAAACACAAAGGTAACGGAAGAGAGCGAGCCCACTCTCCTCGATCTGTACAACAAGCGCGGTTCTGTTAAACTCACAGGGACGCGCTGGGTCTCCGCTGATCTGACCTCGCTGGCACTTCGTCGTCGCGGCGGGTGTTGACATAAAGGAAGAAATGGCTTGAACATGAATCTCCACGGCAGAACTCTAGATGAACTAACAAACAGGGAACGAACCAGGAACAGGATTGATCAAGGGGTGGAGCTTAAATAAGGTCTTCCCATTTTGCCTGATCCCGGCGTCGCTTGGCCTTCTGGGACTGGTAGCTTTTCCTGAGATGACTTACATGACGCTGTCTACAGCAACCTGCCGTTCTGCCTAGGGCGATCACTACATGCTGACCGTATGACCCAGGGGCAGCGGAGGAGGATGCAGTTGTTGTCGATGTCGACTGTGATTCCTCCTCCTCCTGGGCCACCAGCCACTGATATTCCGTGACAATTGCCTCCAGCTCCAGTGCCTGGCCCCGACAGCCAACTCCTTCCGAGATAGTTTCGAAGGAGTATCTAGATGAAGAAAAAGAAAAATACTGTAACCAAGTCCAATACTCTTTAATATTAACACAAAATAATTCAACAGAAAGTTGTGTCACAGTAGCACTAGCAACTTGCAAGCACAGTACATAACATTTGTGTGGCATGTATCTATCGAACCTCCAACTTCGTCGGCCTCAGCTCTAACATTAGTGTGAGTTTCAGGAATTCTACTAGCACTATATGGACTCACTCCATTAGACACAGACAGTACACCAGTCTTCTTCTCTCTTGAAGAGCAACATTAGTGCGTAAACTTGTGGAAGCCGGCATATTGCAAGCGCAGTCAGCTTGCACCCAAGAAAAACAGATGTAAGCCATGATGACGCAGGCTTGCGTTACTGTTACCAGTCCAGTACATGCTGGTGGTGAAGCTCTAACTTTTCTATTATGGGTGGCACTGGCCATTCTCTGATACAAGGGCTACTGCTCAATTAATTTAACGTTCACCCTGCCCTGCCCCTGACTACTACAAATGGAACATGAAGAAGATAATATGATCATCTATCCCTTCACAGGATATTTAATTATATAAGGGATGACTTTATGTGCTTTGTTTTTATTGATTGAGTGAACACTGCTAGGCCACAGATGAATGACAGTGTTGAAAAAAAAATATTAATAGAGGTAGTGAGCGGTCCCCGTAATCGCCGGAGGAAGGCACTTGTGAGTTGTGACTTGATTTGATAATGTGAACTATACAATAGATACACAATATATGCTGTGCTTGAAAACTAATGTTAGTCAAGGGAGTATTCTGAAGAATTACAATTTTTCTCGGCTTTGCTACTATGGCACGGATGTGCAGTGTTACATGCTCGTCAAAGTAACACTCTTAGTCTTCAACCAGTGACCGTCTACTCTGCCTACTCTACATACACCTATGCTATCTATGAGGAAGATACCATCCAGGCATCCATCCATTCAAAGTAAATGTCAATCATTCTTCCTAATGGACAACCCTTACTTATTATCACCAAAAAACACCCTTTTTATTTGTTTTTTGTAAGCTGCATGCCATGCATCCTTGCTTGACTTGCATTTGAATTTGCATCAAAGCATATATTACGCACACATACATTTTCTGTTTCACCAACCTAGGAAGTCCTATTTTCTTTCTCCTTCCACCCATCCTTGCTTCAGCCTTCAACCAGACATGCATCAGATTCTCAGCCAACTGTGCCTGCATTCAAAAACACGTATCATTCTTTGACAGTCATTAATTTAACTCGCTTGTCCTTCCTTACACCCTTCTTTCCCTTTTCGTCCATCCCATCCATCAAGTTCATCTCTGATCTGACTTGGCTTCTCGATAAAACGTTCACAGCTGAGTTGAAGTCAAATTTAGAGGAGGCCATTGTTTACTCGTCAACTCCTTCCGCAAATGCTATTGCTAATGCGAAGTCAAGGGTGACTGTCTTCTAAGTTCTACCTGGTTGACAAAAACTTCTAAATGTGTAAGTCTTCTTCACAGTAGAGTGTACTTACTGTTACTGTACAACATATACTACACCCCTGCAATATCAAGAAGGAAGGAATACAATAATATCTTACCACTGCCCGCCACCACAGTGGGATCCCCCAAAGCAGTTCCTGCAGGCACCGCATCTGCCCCTGGAGCGACCGCCTCCGCACTGGCCCCGGCACTGGTGGTTGGCTGTGCCGATGATGGTGTCTAGGAATGACATTTTTTTTACTTACTACATAAATAATATTTAAATTTTATTGTTTGTGACTCTCTAGTCTAAACTAAAAATTCCCCTTTCGGAAGGGGAGGGTGTTTTTTTTAATGATTAGCCATGATAAGAAGCTACACTTTTTGGCACAACTGATGAATGCTTGCTTTTTAACATGCACCATTTTTCTCATTACAGACAGAAGCTTCCCTTCTATGAGCAAGAGCTATATATTATGTTAATCATCGTCATCACCACCAGTACTTTAGGTTCCAACCAGGTAAGGGGTCTCCCACAATTAATGTTTAAAATCAGCCACTGTTCAGTTTGAAAGACTTCACCGTTTACCGTATATGAATGAATTTGATTGTAATACATGTTTTTATATAATGCACGATTGAAATGTAATGTACTGACTACTGAGTACACACAGAGCTAGTTGTTTTACTTTTAATAAAGCTTTAACATTTACATGGACTCTATGGTTATTTGGTCATGAGTGAGTGAGCGAAAGGGTTTGCAATTTGCAAGCATGATTCTGTGACTCTGAGTGGACTCTGACTCCGTAGTCTTATGTTCTGGGTTGTATAATCATTGGGGATCATTACTGCATTCGGGAGCTAAATAATGACTCTGACACACAAGCTAGTCTCAGCATAGGGAGATTGGGGGTTCAACTTCTGTTATGACTGAGGTATGTGGAAACTGGAAAGTCTAACTGCGCCTATTATCACCAATGCCCTATTTCTTGTCCATAGTTCTGTATGTGCAGAATAGTCCCTGCAAAAGTAGTAGTATGTCCTCAACTAGTATCGTATTCTTGGTGGCCACTGACATTTTATTGTTTGGATATGTCAAAGTATAAACATTGAGAAGACTTCAATATACATTATGGACAACCCAGAGGACTGCACTCAGTGCCTAGAGCTATTGCTGAATTGGAGTTTTGTTTAACACCTTTTGCCAACTGTGCAAGCTTAGCTCACTACACATGCTGACTAATAAAATAGTAGTAGCACAGAGAGTCATAGCAGAGGCAGGATTAGAATTTAGAAACAGTCTACAAGAAGATCAAAGACGATTTAGGAAAAAATAGAATTATGATGAACGTTTGGATTAAATAGGTGCTGTAAAAGTTAGGGAAGTATAATTATTAATATTAACAGGGAAACTTACTGGAGCCAGCAGGAGAGCCCTCGGCGGACCGATCCTGGCCTTCCTGCTCCGCCGGCGCCACCACTGCCACCTCTCTCATCTTGCCCCTGGGGGAGCTGATGTACATGAAAGAAATACACAAACATGGATGATTGTTGTCAATGAAATCAAACATTTAAAAAAAACAATAACAAATTATTTCGGGGAAATGAACAACAATTGCACTACATTTATTGACCTATCTGATGTGGTCTACTAGGATATTAGTATCGCTGGATTCGCGGACCATCTACTTGGAAAGTTATGTAAACCAACTACAAAAACGTTCTACTAGGACTGGCTGCAGTAGCATTCAGAAACACCCGAAGTGACAGACACAGTCCTCCATGACTGCAGACCATTAAAAAGCTTCCTACTAAATAACCAGTCATAATATACTCAAACTATCAATCCACCGCCACTATCTCTTCTTAGTGGCAGGAGTACAAAGGAAGGACTGGACTTGAGTCTCTAGTGTCTAGCATTACGCAGTTCTGTAAAGTACACTCATACATAATCACTCAGGCCAAATGAGCACAAAATTGAAAAAAAGTAAGCATAGAAGCACCGCCAGTGAGCAGGCGAGCACCTGCAATCACAGAAGCTTTTCAAACATAATTTACCTGCAATGTAATCTCTAGTGTCTAGCATTACGCAGTTCTGTAAAGTACACTCATACTTTACACTCAGGCCAAATGAGCACAAAATTGAAAACAAGTAAGCATAGTGGCACCGCCAGTGAGCAGGCAAGCACCTGCAATCACAGAAGCTTTTCAAACATAATTTACCTGCAATGTAATCTCTAGTGTCTAGCATTACCCAGATCTGTAAAGTACATTCATACTTTACACTCAGGCCAAATGAGCACATAATTGAAAACAAGTAAGCATAGTAGCACCGCCAGTGAGCAGGCGAGCACCTGCAATCACAGAAGCTTTTCAAACATAATGTACCTGCAATGTAATTGGCGGCGTTCTTGGTCTTCGGTAAAAACATATATTTTCACTATATAACACAGAGCAGAAGAAAACAAAGTAGTTAATAAATAGCTACTAGTACTCACTAAGCTCAGGGATCTCGACTCCAAGCAGGTCAGGAAGGTCTTGTTCCCGGTCCAGGATGTCGGACCACCGGTGCGTCGCCTGTTGGTAGGTGCGCCGGACCCCAGACTCCCAATACATGGCCCGGCACACCTTACCCCATAACTGCCGACACTCCGGGAGGCCTTACCCGGCCGGAAACTTGCTCTCTCTTCCAAATACCAAAGACGATTGCTTTTCCACATGGGGAGCTGCATTTTCACAGCTCCCCATGTGGAAAAGCAATGCCGGTTCCCGCAGGAGGCAGGGAGCCGGCGGGACTGTGGGAGGATTGGGGCCCACCCCACGGATGCCAACAGAGAGGGCCAGCCCTGGGGAATGGGGTCCCCAGGGCAAAATATTAGGAAAAGAAGGGGTGCCATATAGCCCTCTTCTTAAAAAAAAAAGACCAGCATTTTGCCAGAGGGCACGCTTCGTAACAGCATCACTCTGCAAATGTGCCCTCAGCGCGTTTGCAGAGACGGAACACATTCCCCTTGAATACTGGGGGTCCCAGGGGGCCAACTAGCCCACCAGGAACCTCCAGTATGTGCCAGGGAGCTGCGTTGCAGAGAGGTGTTCTGAGGCCACGCCCCTTTTTACAACTCTCTGCAACGCAGCTCTGTGGCGCCTACTGGAGATAGCTGGTGGGCTACTTGTACCCCAGGGACCCTCAGTATTTAAGGGGAGTTAATTCCCCAACTTAAAATGCACCACGGGCACGTTTGCACAGTGGTGAAGGATGGAGCGGGGCCTGAGTTCACATGTGTGCAAACACACCCCGTGGCGCGGTTTAAGTTGGAGAATTACTTCCTTGTCAATCCTGAGGGTCCCTGGGGGCCAACTAGCCCACCTGGAACCTTCAGTAAGCGCCACGGAGCTGCGTTGCAGAGTGTTGTAAAAGGAGGCACGGCCTCAGAACACCTCTCTGCAACGCAGGCCCCTGGCGTATAGTGGAGGTTTCTGGTGGGCTAGTGGGCCCGCAGGGACCCAACAGATTGAGGAAGAATTCATTCTTAAACTTAAAATGTGCCACAGGGCGTGTTTGCGGACATGTCACCTCAGGCCACGCCCCCTTCATTCACCACTGTGCAAACGCGCCCTGTGGTGTGTTTTAAGTTGGGGAATTAATGCTCTTTCAATACTGAGGGTCCCTGAGGGACAAATATCCTAACAGGTATCTCCAGTTTGCATCAGGGAACTGCGTTGCAGAGAGGTGTTCAGAGGCCACGCACCCTTTTACACCTCTCTGCAACACAGCTCTGTGACGCCTACTGGAGGTACCTAGTGGGCTTGTTTGACCCTAGGGACCCTTACGATTGAAGGGGATTTACAGCCTGATTCATCAAGCTGAAATCGGCTCGCAAAGGGTCAGATTCTGAGAATCTGGCCCTTTGCGAGCGCTATTTTTGCATTTGGGATTCATCATCCCAAATGCAAAAATCGGTAATTGCTAATTCGCTAAATTGTGAGGAATTACATTTAAGGAATCTCTATTTGAGATTCCTTAAATGCAATTCATCAACCATTTTTAAATTGCTAATTCACAATTTCGGGCCGCTATTTACCGAGAGGTCAGACCTCTCGGTAAATAGCAAAAACTTAGAAAAATGCTTTTAAAAGCATTTTTCTAAGTTGCATGTTGCGCACACACATGTCCTTTGGACATGTGTGTGTGCAACACCTGTGTGAAATTTCATTTGAGGGGTGCTACAGGGTGTCCTGTGGACACCCCTGGCACCCTTCAAATCGCAATCTTATTTGCGATTAGCTAATTGCTAATCGCAAATAAGGAATTGTAAGGAATCGCATTTTTATTGCATATTCCTACCTGAATCCCGTTTTGCGAGTCCTTAATAGCGATTCGCTATGAATCGCTATTAGGGCCTCGCAAAACGGGAGCATGATGAATCAGGCGGTTAATCTCTCAACTTAGAACGGTGACAGGGCATGTTTACACAGTGGTGAAGGGAGGGGACGGGGCCTGACGCGATGTGTGCAAACACACCCTGTGGCGCATTTTAAGTTGAGAAAAAATTTCACTTCAAACCTGAGGGACCATGGGGCCAAGTAACCCACCAGGTGCCTACAGGAAACGCCACTGCACTGCGTTGCAGAGATGTGGTGCAGGCCGTGCCCTTTTTTACATCTCTCTGCTACGCAGCTCTGTGGCACTTACGATTTACTCACCTGTTATCTGGAGAGGCCTCAGTGCTGCATCTTTGAGCCCAGTACTGATCCTGAAAAGTAATTCTAATCATACTTACCAGTAACTTGAATTTCCTTCCATAGACTAACATTGACTGGTTTCACTTATAAACTCTTCTATGTGTGGAGTTTTGGAACTTTTAATCCATAGAAATCTAATTTCTGGTTTTCACTACAAAAGTGTCTATTTTCAGAAACTAAAAATATCCCTAAAAAATTGCCTCTATGACTTAAACGCATTCTTTCAACTGTTTACATGAGATGCACCAGTGCTAGATCCAGGATCCACCAATGAGTAAGAAGAAGTGATGATAACACTACTTACCTGCTAAGTGAATTCTCTGCCATAGGATAACATTGGTGATTCCATGTGAAAACATTTCTCTGTCAACTTTTAAAAAACAATAACTTTACTTAAAAATCACTACTGTAACAAAAACGCTTTTACTCAACTGTTTACAGGAGATGTCCAAGGACTGAATTTAGGATCCAGTCCTGTGGTTAGAAAAGTAATCCATAAAGTAACTCATTTCCTTCAACTAGAAATCACATTGAGCTCAATGTTGCATTGTGTTTGAAATTGTGTTGCCCATTGCAACAACTGTAACTACTGTACTTAAAAGTCTATTGCCTATTTGCAAAGTATTTAAACTAAAGTAATTCATTCTGAGAAAGTGTATTTTGTAATGTAATGTATAATGTAATTATAATGTAATTTAAAATATAAAATATCTACAAATAAGTAGTTAAAAAAATTGTAGATCAGTATCAAAAAAATATATGACAATTAATACATTTAAAAATTGTCATCTACAAAACCTTTGAAATTCACTGAATAAAACATCGGTTTCAGACATTTAAAAGTTAGGAATTAGCATTTAAAAAAACCTTTGAAATTCACTGAAAAAAACATAGGTTTCAGGTCTTATATAGTTAGGAATTAGCATTTAAAAAACCTTTGAAATTTACTGAAAAAAACATAGGTTTTTGGGGGTGCTATAGTTAGCTGGACATCACTGATGACATCATCCATGTGACAATCAGATACACCGCATCATACACTAGTATAACCTTTCATCACTCACTGTAAAATACAGAGTACCATATTTGAATCCATTGACACATCAATACAAATTTCTAAAAACCCACTCAGTGAGTCCTAGATCTATACACACATCTAATCACTTACCTATACATTCACTCATACATGCTGTCAATGATCAATAGAACACTATTAAATATACGTATACACATATATCAACATTACACACCAGCACACATTCTATTCACTTATGAAGTCATCCTACTCACTTATGCAAACAATGGATCATACTTATATTTACTTAGCTACACACTTATACAAACACCACTTAATCTATTCATATAGATAGTAACTCATACTTAGTGTGTTACAATGCCACTATTACAAGTATACAGTTATCCATACAGTCACTCATACAGTCACTGAGTCTTATGTATACTTATTTATATATACCAACTGACGCATACACTGCCTTTTATTTTTCTAGTTTGTTGGACATATACCATTGGGAGATATATTTGCTCATCACCACACCCATAAAGTTATTCACTCACCCAAACAACTGTTATAACATGCAGTTTTTACTTCATATACCTACTGAATCAATTATTCACACATCTTTGGGCAGTCACACACACTCTCACCGAACCACACACACATTCACTCTCCCATACAAATACTCAGTTAACTAATCAACGCCTAATATAGACTTTCATATAGTTAGTAAACAACTGGAGAAGCAGTTAACACAACAACTGACAAAGTGATGCAGATATTCACACAGCTTTGTCACTATCCAATAGATTTAGTGAGACACTATAAATATGTCAAGTAAACATTCAATGACACTGCTACTAAATCCACCATCCAGATATTGATATGTATATATCCACTCATTCTTCAATGCAAATTGCTATATAAATATAATACATATTTAAATAATGAAGCAAACCACATTCACTAGATGATGTCATCAGTGATGTCATCAATGATGTCATTTGAGATGTCATCAGTGATGTCACTGACCATGTCATGAATGATGTAATATGTGACATCATCAGCAGTGGATTGTGGACGCATAAGATATAGTAAGTACAACTAACTATATCAGAGGAATTTGAATGGTTTTGTACGAGTGAAATGTTCAGCTAACTATAACAACCCTAAAACCTATGTTTGTTTCAGTGAATTTCTACGTTTTTTTAAATGCTAATTCTTAACTATATCAGGCCTGAAACCTATGCTTTTATACATTGAATATATATATATACATATATATATATACATATGTGATCAAGCCACTCCGGTGGTGAAACGCGTTATGGCCGACTAAGAAGAATAAACGCTACTTTTTCACTCAATTTGGGCTCGTGTCTGCTTATCGTTGCATGCTGGAGACATCACACTGCGTCTGATCTTCCTGATCGGCTCTTGGGATATATATATATATATATATATATATATATAGATATATATATATATATATATATCTATATATATATATATATATATATATATATTGAAAAAAGTTCCTAGTCGCCAATGCACGGTGAAGAAGATCAGGTGCAGACCTCGTAGAGACCTCTTTTTAATCAGGACACAGCAAACAGTCTTGAAGTGTAAGCAGAGTATACATTTATTTTACCAAAATAGTTCGACCAGTGTCAATCCATGACACGTTTCGCTCAACGATAACTCCCACCACTTCCAGCCCGCAGCGCCGGTAGCAAAGAAGGAGACTCGGACCCCACAGCTCAGGTAAAGAATCTTTATTGCTGGTACAACCTGCAAACGATGTGTTTTGGGCTATTACAGCCCTTGATCACATTCAGCTTGAATACTGCGCCATTGCTCTTTTTTATATGCATAAAGTGAACACCCACTATTGCTTGTTGCAGTCACATGGTCACAGACAGAAACAAGACTTCTTATTCCTAAATACAGCAAATATCCAAATAAGAACATTAATGCATGTATTGACAATATATAAACAGTGCATTTAAACTGAATATATATATATCAAAGAAAGAAAGATTGTCATTATTGTTGTATAAGTAAAAAATTCATTTTAATCCGGATAAACCCGCTAGAGAAGAAAAAGATCTAATATTTTTTAAGCAGCTCTTGTCTGTCTAGGCTGCATCTTTTACGATGCAGCCCTGCTCTCTGGATAAATCCAGAACTTGCCTTCAGCAAAGTGCAAAAGTGGATCGATTTGTCGAAGTGCAAACTTATTACTAAAGTGCAATGTAGCACATATTTGAGCAATGAAATCTATCAACAAATTTAAATATAAAGTGCAGTATTATTTACAATAAGACCAGTTCATATTATGTTACACTAGCAAACATGCATTAATATTGTTAATAGAAAAATTTCTGTCTGGAAAATTCACCATTAAAATTCAGATCAAATGAATGATCATATGCTAAAAAATTTAATTTGAAAAACTAGTCTTAAAAAAGTTTTAAAAAAGGGGAACATTCATTTACATAGCAGCAGATGAGTAACATTCATTAAACGTGATTATCTTCAAAACAGTGGGCCATTGTAACACATTAGAATATTACAAAAAAGTTATAAAAAATTATACATATCTTCTGTGTTATTCAACCCATGCGGCCATTTACTGTCTAATTCAAGGATTAATTTAGTTTCTGTTTGTATATATATATATATATGTATATATATATATATATATATATATTCACTGAAAAAACCATGGGTTATAGACCATATATAGTTAGGAATTAGCATTTACAAAACCTTATTTTACTCACACAAAACCATTGAAATTCGCATATATAGTTAGTTGCACTAACTATATATCGCGCACCCGCAATCCACTGCTGATGATGTCACATATTACATCATTCATGACATGGTCAGTGACATCACTGATGACATCACTGATGACATCTCAAATGACATCACTGAAGTGACACATAATTGTGAATACTTTGATGTACAAAAAGGCATCCCTGGAATCTTCCGCTTCAGGCTCGGTCCCACACACCCTTACAGTGAGAATCCCCTCCCCAATCACAATACAGGATCGTTATCAGATAGTAGGAACGCGTGTGGTGTGACGGATATCATGGGGTGGGGGCCTTGATCTACTGTAACTCTTTTGAAGAGGGGTGATTCTTTACAGTTGGGGCCATAAACTACATCCGCACGGCTAGGTGATAGCCTGGGACCGGCCTGGACAATCAGACACAGAGGAAGAGGAGTGTCAGAGGGTGCGGTAGTGAATAGGGTGAAAGGGAGGTGTCGGGCGGGCACAGGGTGTGATTCTCAGGGATGAGCAGCGCACATGGGGGGAGGTTTATGGCCCATGCATGAGAGAGAGAGCGGGGGTGACCAGTGCGTGGGGGAGATGCTTGCGAGGGTGGGGAGCCATGCTGAGGATCGGCGGCGTGCAGAGAGTGGATCTGGTCAAGGCATCTAAAATGGCTGCCGTGCACGACAAAAGTGTGGCATTGGAAAAAAGGCAAGATGGCGCAGACAATGTTTATCAATACGGATTAATTTATAACAATTATTTTTAACAAAATATTTACTCGCAGTGACAAAATGGCGGTCAACACTTCCTGATTTCCTTCGAATCGAACGTTAACAGACGTCACGCAGCCAAAAAAAAAAAAAAAAAACGCTCACACGCAGCTGCTGGAAGACATGTATCAACATATATGAGCATCCTCAGCCACCCACAGAAAACATAGGGGGTCAGGATACGTCTCCCGTACCCCCTTATACCCATTTCTCACATTGTTTTTCCTCCATCTTGTAATTTAATTAAAACGAAACACAAAATGGGAATTCCCGTTTTGCGACCCGGTTCGCGAACCGGGAAGCGCTTCTACCACGAAAAATCAATTTTTTTTATTTGCCCCACGGGACCCTTTAATAACCCCAACATCATTCCTAGGGGGTCAAGAGGGGTCTACCTTGCCCCCTTTCATTAAATTCCCCCTTCGTTTTTCTCCTCCTCTTGTCTCTTGATCCTACCGAGAGACAAGATGGCGGCCGTTCCGGACTGTTTAGAATGTTGGCAGACACCGGAGAGCCAATCAGCTTTGCTTCGCAAAGTTCCGTAACGCGAAAAGTACGCGAACCGGAGCGCTACCCAGGACGCTGTCACAGATATATCTGTTTTTTAAAACGTTAATTTCTCAAAATCCACTGGATCACATATATTGAGACCCAGCAAAGGCACATCGGGCTAACAGTCCCTACAATTTTGCCAAGTTCCGTGCAAATCCATTCAGCCATTCGAGCTAAAAGTGAGGCCAAACGCCCTATGGAAAAATGAATGGGAAAAACGCGTTTTGGGACCCCCCTTTTTTCGCGGCCCCCCCTTGACGAAATCCCCCCAAATTTTCAGGGGCTGCTCAGCCGATTCCATCCACAAACGCCAAAGTTATTAGACATAGAATTTTCGAAAGTCCCATAGAGAAAAAATCCTAACTATATATACCTACTGACATTTTGTGTTAAATAATTGATTGCTGTTATACTGTTCATTTGATTAGTTAGAGTTTTCTATTGGTTTGAGTTCGTGTAATTTAAATGTATTGGTTGAGATAGCTTTTTTGAATTTTTGGGCAGTTACCATTTAATTTGTTTAATATTTATTATGTTTATTTGATATTTGTTTTTATTTTGTTTATTATTGGTATAAAAATATATATGTAGTTAAATGTTATATTTTTTGTATATGATATATATTTATGTTTGTTTATTTTTGGGCAGGTTGTGATTTTTTATGTTGTATTGTTTTCTTATTTATTTGTTTTATTAATGTTGTAATTTAGTTTAATGTTCAATGTTTGGAATATGTTATTTCATTATAATATTGAAAACAGTTTATTTGTGTGCTTAAATGTTATTTTCGGTATAGTTTAGACCTTTCTTTATCGATGTTTGTGTTGTCGATATTATTTATATCGATGTTTTCGTTGTGTTATTTTTTATTTTAATGTTATCGATATATTTGTGTTCTTTATTTAAGTAGTTGATATTTTTGTCATTGAAAGGTTTTTTTAATATATTTTTTTATGGATGTTTATTTTATTTCAGTTTGTGTATTGGGCGTCAAATTTTTTATATACAATATTGTTATAGGCATCAATGTTGTATCAGGGATCATTGTTGGAGGAGTTAAAAAAAAGGGTACAGAAATTATCACTGAAAACTTTATACAAGAGATTGCAAAAGTTAACACAATTTCAACAGAAAAAACAAACTATGTTTGTATTTGCTGTTGAGGCACTCACTACAAATCAAAAACATGAAATATAGTTGTGTACTCTAAAAGTGAAAAAGAGAACAATGATAAGTGGCCAGAATTTGGTACATATTTATTCATTGAGGAAAGATTTCATTTCTCCACACAGCAGATTATATGTAAGTACTGCGTTGATAAGTTAGAGAATAATAAAATGCCATCAAGAGACATTTATAACATGTTAGAATTGGTTTAAAACATTAAATGTTAATGAAGCAATCCGTATTCAATGCATACATCCTTTTCAAATGTTGATATTGCTAGAAATATAATTTGCATGGAGGATGACACCTTACCATCAAGAGGAAAGATTGAAATAGTGGATCGATCTAGATCACAAGAAATGTATAAATACTATAGCATCCACCCTCTCCATTCTAAAGAAATTATTGGTGATGCTATTGAACTGTTCCAAATAAAACAAGCAAAAGAAGCTCCCTTGAGGGTTTGGGAAAAAAGCTTAGAAGCTTGTTGTTTTCTCCAAATGTTTCCCACTGGAGTAGGTGACTGCTATGATTACCGGCCTGTACAGATACCAGCTGCTGAATGCCACTCAATGGGCCTGATTCACAGAACTAACTTAAGACAAAATCCTAAACTTACTACCATTTTGGTATTCACAGAAGGCACTTACTCATTTCGGTATTCACAGAAGTTAGGAGTCCTAACTTTACTACTTCTGAATTGAGAAAAATCCTAAATTTAAGACTTTCGGTATTAACAGAAGGCATTTAGGAGTCCTAAAGTTAGGAGTCCTAAATTCTGTGAATAACAAAATGAGTAAGTGCTTTCTGTGAATACCAAAATGAGTAAGTGCCTTCTGTTAATACCAAAATGGTAGTAAGTTTAGGATTTTGTCTTAAGTTAGTTCTGTGAATCAGGCCCAACTTGATTATATTCAGAGGAAGATTTCACCAGTGCATTCCATACATATTCCATCTTTTGTTTGAGAGTGACTACTCTGGACTTTCTTATGCCATTAATCATATACTGAAGACAGGAGTTCCTCCATCAAAATCTGTCTACAAAGGTATTTTTTGGTAAACTTCCAGAAAAATATCAAAACTTGGAATATAACTGAGGGCCTGACTATGATGGCAGTGAACCCATCTCTGACAGGTTGTCGGTGGAAGTGTCACCACCATCGTAAGGCCAATTACCGCCCGCCAGATTGTGATGGCGGGCGGTGTACTGGCAGGTGGAAAAACCCAACCACCATGGGTCCGACAACAGCAATTGTTAGGATTGCCTGTCAAACCGCCTCGCATCCCCACAATGGTGGCAGTGCCTAGCAGGCATCACCTGCCAGATTCGGATGTTGGATCCCTGCCAGCCTTTCCACAGCGATTCCCCCGCCAAAGAAAGGCTGATGGGGATTGACTTTGGGGGCCCATTGCAGGCCACCCGTTGGCAGGGTAGTTTGGATTTACACTTGGGCACCATTTCCCTGCACCATGTGGCAGGCACTGTGTGGTGCCTGCCATGTAGTGCAGGGAAATGCAAAACCTGCCTTTTTAACATTTCCGCCGGTGCTGCAGCCAGCAGCACCTTCTGCAATGTTAAAAAGGCCTTTTGAAGCCACCGTGTAGGCGGGCGCATTGTGATTTGATATGTGGTACTGCCGCCTTATAGGTACCATCATAATGACCCCCTAAATCAATTTGATGGTGTGCCAACATCAACATTGGTATCATTGTCATGGAGAACTCAAATGCATGTTGACAAACCTAAGTGTACCTACTTGGTTTGTTACACTTAGGGCTGATGTCTTATGCGGTTAGGAAATCTTCCTGATTGAATCAGTTTGGAAATGGTTCCCGACCATCGGATCGTGAGAGTCCGACCAACTGAGAATGATGCATTCGGAGGCGATATGGTTGGATCCCCATTGACTTCTACAGGAACCTATATTCCTAACCGCATGGTAATCATGCCCTCGGTTGGGAAGACACGTTCCTGTTCCGATTTGGAAGAAGTAAATGCAGCAAGGAGGCCTTTCTAACCGCATCATAATCGGGCCATAGGTGGGAACGCTTTCCTAACCGCATCAGAATCAGGCCCTTAGTTGTGTTGAATACGCGTGAGATGGCCTACTTGAATTCTTGAGAGAGGCAAATTCAAATATTGAGGACATCAATCTAAGACAGCAGTAGAACTTTGCTTTTTGGATCGTGCTAATGTTTGCAGATATTTAAACCACAGGTTCTTTCGTCCGAATCAACAGAAATATTCCTCTTGGCGAGGTGCTCCTCAAATTCACATGCTGTTATGGATAAAAGATGCTCCGAAATTTGGAAAAAAGAGTGATGCATGTGGGCTATCTTTCATAGAACAGTATGCCACGCGCACCATCCCAAAACAAGCTACTGACAATAAGTTCTGCACTTGCAAACACAGGTTAAGCTCATTGACTTTGTATTCTAAGTCAGTGGAAAAGTTTGGGTGAGTCTAGGCCTTGCAAGCACATGAAATAGTGTAGTGAAGACAGGGTTCTGCTTTCACACATTGCTATGTTAGCATGAGCGTATTAAAAGTTTAAACACCATTTTGCCACTTTGCAGCTTTGTACACAACACTACATGTAACTGTTGTTGTAAGTTAACCTGCTTGATTTTCTTTGCATGTGAACGGTCTGTTTTTCACATCCCTAGACACTGCGACCTTAGTCTGTACGCTGCGTGCAGAAGTGTTCAAGGTCATAATAACAATGTATGCTGTGATTCAGGTTGATCGGCCCACGCTCTAGACACAACATGCACACAGCTGCAACCAACTGAAATTCTAGTGCCTTTAATATTGGACTGCATGCATGAATTGGGCACTTGGAGAAAAAAACTATTCCAGAGACAGAGAGCTTTACTAATCCTCAGATGTTATTCACCTCTGCTGATCTTGGAGGTATGGGGTTCCCCATTTAAGCCTAAGAGACCTTCTATTGTTATAAAACCTAGCTACTAGCAGGGGAGGGTGGTTCACAAGGCGCTATATGACCTGTTTCCACTATCATTGTAACATGATTTCTCCCTTGGTATTTTATGGAATTGTAACAATGCTGATTGTTTTATTTCTAATCATATGCTTGCTTATGTTAGCCAAAATACTGCATCTTAGAGCACATTTTAAACTTTTCCGTGTCTCTGATTACTCACGTTGTGGACTGGTATGAGAATTGAAACAAAAGAGTGTTCTTATTCCCACTATTCCCGAGAGTACCCTAAATTGCTTGTTCTGGTTTGTCTAATCATTGGTAGCTTCGCTGTAGTATGGAGAGCTAATAAGGCACTGATGCTAGTCAAAAAGGGGATCTGGGTACTGGTGAGTTTTTTGGTACACCACATTTGACTGAGGTCCCGGTTTCCTGTGCATAGCTCTGTGCATGAGCAGAATCCCCGCAACAATAGAGTGCTAAAGTCTTTTCTGGAAATTCAGTACCTAGAACATTTGAAAAGTACAGACATAGCAAAAACAAACATGCTGGATACATGCGACCCAAGAAGAAGTTTACAGCTGGAAAACAAGTGCCTATATGAAATGCTTCAGCACTACAGATACCGAAGCAGTGTAAAAGAAAACATAGAAGAAGGCAAATTTGCAGTTCTCAGTTGTAAATGTTGTTTTAATGTTGTTTTTAATGAGAAACGCAAAAGGAATTCTTATTAACCCCAGGAAAGTCCCTTGCCAAACTAAAGTGAAAAGCAATTTTTTCTATTTGCCACTTCTTCAACTTTTCAAACCTTGGCATGCAGAATCTGAATTTCTTGGAGCTTATGACTGCTTGGAAGATTCATGTAATGCTCTAAAAGACAGTATTCAGTCTTCCAAAATTATATGGAAATGTTAAGTGATGAGATTCAAAGACGAAGCAATTGTATCAGAGGTAGCTTGGGAAAGTTCTCAAATCAGTCAAAGTTCTGCACCACTCAGTCAGGAACCTCTTGGAATATTATTCAAAATGAAGCTGCAATAGCAATGAATGAGGTGGAAACTACAATTTAACAAGCTAGACAGGAAACTGAAGATCTGGAACACTTAGTTGCACATCTCAACATATAGAAAGACATTTATATGGAGGTAAAAGAGAAAGTTGAACATGGATTTCCCCGCATCAATCAAGAATGCAATTGCTCCTCCTTTAAATCAATTCTGCTATACATTAGTGGTTAGGCTGGCACTGAGAAAAACATTTTAATTAAAGTGCTAACTGCTTACCTGGAGAGGACAGCACAGTCAAAGTTGTTGAGTCTAGTAACCGCACCAACTGGTTTAGCTGCAAACAATATTAAAGGAATTACTGTACATCATCTACTAATGCTACCTATGGAACATGACAATACAAATGGTATACCAGACGTTATCTAGTGAAGCGTGTCATGGGGTGACAAGAGTTTTGAAGAAAATGAAGCTTTAAATCATTGTTGAGTTAAGCATGGTCTTAAACGTAATGCTTGCCTTCGTTCACTAAGTATGCAACACATTTTAAGAACAGAGGGACATATTTCCTTGGAAGTGGCAGAGCACGGCATTAGCCACCTTGGCACATAAACAATCTGAAATTGTATTTTGAAACTTATATGTGTGCCGCTTAATGCACCACACAAAGTAGCTGCAAAACGTCATTTTTTTAAATTGATTGATTATGTGAAGGGAGGGTCACCTTGGCCTTTTGCTGTTTTATTGTGTGCTGCTCAACGAAACACACATAGAAACAGCAAAAACAAGACAAAATGAAACATTTCTCCTCATTGCGCCTGTTTAAGACCAGGTTTGCTCTGGCCCTAATTTTGGTGCTGCCCTATATTTACGAAGCCCTTGTAAATATGGGGCAGCGTCAAAATTAATGGGTGTTGTAATGGAACGCCCACCACAACACCCATTGCTCGCCCCTTTCATGCTAAGTATAGCGTGAAAGGGGGCCTCATTTACAAGGCAGAATTAAACTACGTTTAGTGGCCTAATGCTGCCTTGTAAATAAGGCAAAGCCCATATCACACAGGAACATCACTAAAAGTGACATTCCTCTGGTGACGGGGGCTTGTAAATATGACCCATTGTATGATGATCTCTTTGAAGAAAAGCATCTAATTTGTTTGGTGACCTTCTGCAACTAGCACCTGTGAAAGGAGAGCCTATTTTCAAGACCCTTCTCCTTGATAAAACACGTTATTCATTAGGAAGTATTGGAAATGTGAACATATGGCTGAATTTTCAATACAGGGAACTGTTGAAGAATATGTGCCAAGCGTCTGATCAGGTATATGGAAATATTCTGAAGGACATTAGTGTTGGAGTTCTGACCAAGGAAGGTAAGAGAACCTTAGAAAGTCAACTTCTCAAAAAACTATTCTGCTAAAAAAAGACACCAGCACAGCTCATGTTCAATTTGTTTGAAGAAGGAAAATCAATACTTAGTTTAATGCCTACACTTCCAGAGTACTAAAATGTCAATGAATATCTATTGAAACTGGAAAAATTAAAATTTTGAACTAACAGCTATTGACAAAAATGAAGCACCTGAGATTAGCAATACTGCTGACTGAGAAGCTGCAAGCAAAATTTGGTTATTTAGATAAACCTGTATCTAGGGCTGCTAGATTAGATAAGTGTTTATGTGTTTGTAGAAATTGTAGAGTAATTTTGCTGTGAACTTTAAAAGTTAAGGAACTCTTAGTAAATGGTGCAATGGGTAAAGTAATTGATGTATTAGACTTTCCAAATAGGAATGAAGTTGAATATTATAGCTGTAAAATTCGATCAGATTGATTGCATGAAACAGATTGGCCAATGTGTTGACCTGTTTTTGCTTGTGAAAGACTTACATGTGAGGTGGCAACAATTCCCATTCTCTTTAGTGTATGCTGTAACTATCCATAAATCTCAAGGTTTGAGTGTAGATGCAGCTTTTATTGATATTGGGAAAGGTGTATTAAAAGAAGGAATGTCATATGTTGCATTGTTGCGAGAGAGAACATTGTTTGGTTTATTTTTTGTTAATTTTGATTAAATGAAAGTTAGTGTTGATACTGGTTGTGTTAGAGAGTATAATTGGTTGAGAAGTGTATCCGCCCATCACTTAGGACATTATCGTTTTTATGAGAAACAGACAATCTGTCCTAAGCGAAAGCTTACTAAGCAATCAATGGATGTTGAGCAAAAGAAACAGAAGAAAGATAAGAGAATAAGAAGAGAATACAGCAAAATGAAGGAGAAATTGTAGGGCTTCATTTGGAAAATACAAATGGTTTCCACTGCTATGCTAATATAGTTCTGAATGTAGCCTTGCACACATGGTCACTGGAGACACATCTTCTGGCCCTTTAAGCAGCTACAGTGTAGTAAAAGCACTATGGGGCAGATTTACAAGCTGCTTGCGCCTCTTTTGTGACGCAGCGGCAGCACAAAAGATGTGCCATGGTGCTGGGTATTAACAACGTGACGCATCTGAGAGATGCGTCACGTTGTAAAGCCCTGCGCCATCAGGAGGCGTTCCGGCGCAGGGGAGGGCGTTCCTGCGCAGGAACGCCTCCTAAAAGTGGCTGAGTGCTTGAAGCAGGCGCAAGGCTTGACGCAGCACTGGGGAGATAGGGCCCCCCAGAGCATTGCTAGAGCTGCGTCGAGCTTGCGACGCAGCTCAAGCAATGCGCTGCTTTTACGGAACAGATGTGTGACGCATCTGTGCCGTTTTTGCCACATGATGCACCGTTTGTAAATGCGGAGGACCATGGGTGGCGGAGCTGCGGTGCAGAATAACTGGCGCAGTTATTATAAATCTGCCCCTATACATTTAGCCAACGAGGGAGCACTTACTGATTAGACAGTAGAGGTATTGCACAAAACGGTGGCATCTTCGTGGACAAACACGCAGGGCGGGATTCATTCTGCCCCCTGTTAGACTCGTTTTTTGTGCCTTTTTGCCCTCTGTTATTCCCTTTGTTTTTCTGCCCTTCTGCCCTCTGTTAGACTCGTTTTTTGTGCCCTTCTGCCCTCTGTTAGACTCGGTTTTGTGCCTTTCTGCCCCCTTTTAGACTCGTTTTTTGTGACCTTCTGCCCCCTGTTAGACTCGTTTTCCCTTGTTTTTCTGCCCTTCTGCCCTTTGTTAGACTGCTTTTTGTTCCTTTCTGCCCTCTGCATCACCAGATCATCACTCAGCGCTACCCCAGCATCACTCAGCACCACCACATTATCACTCAGCAACACCACATTATCACTCAGCACCACCACAGCACCACTCAGCACCACCACAGCATCACTCAGCACGTTACGTTACTTTAAAATTATTTATACTGCGCACTTTCACCAACGGATTCATGGCGCTCTTTGACAGGTACAGTGATCAAGGGTGAGGGGGTTATTCGTAGCAGATTGGATAGCAAGGTTTTTAGTAGTCTGCGAAAGCAGTCATAGTTGGGGCAAAGACGAAGCGAGGATGGCAGGGAGTTCCAAGTGGAGGGGGCCAGCACAGAGAAACTCAAACCACCGTGCTTTTTCCGTTTGAATTTGGGGACCACGAGGAGGTTGAGAGATGCTGAACGAAGAGCTCTAAGGGGAATGTGGCGAGTCAAGACAGAAGAGATGAATGCAAGGGCTGCATCAGAGAGGGCCTTGAAAGCTGAGCATGCCAGCTTGAAGGTGCAGCGTTTGGAGACAGGGAGCCAATGCAGACTGCGGAGGAGGGGAGTGACATGCTGATGTTTAGGCTGGCGGAAAATCAGGCGGGCAGCCTGATTCTGCACCAGCTGCAGTCGATGGAGGTGGCATGCAGGAATCCCCACGTACAGCATGTTGGCGTAGTCGAGCCTAGAGGTGATGAGAGCGATGATAACTTGGATCAGGGCATCTCGGGTGAGAAACCTGCTGATTTTGCGAATCCGCCTAAGATGGAAGAAGCAGGATGAGGTGACAGAGTTAATTTGCGGTCTCATTGAAAGGTCTTCAGAAATAATCACCCCCAGACTTTTCAATGTGTTTACTGGAGTGGGTGCCGTCCCCAGAGATGTTGGCCAGAAGGTGGAATTCCATGGATGAGTGGGACCCCCCACAAGTACGAGCTCGGTTTTAGTGGGGTTCAGCTTTAGTTGGCTGTGATACATCCACTCTGCAATGGTCAACATGATGGACTGAAAATTGAGACGGGAGGAAGGGAGGGAGTTAATGGGCACCACCACAGCACCACTCAGCACCACCACAGCACCACTCAGCACCACCACAGCACCACTCAGCGCCACCACAGCATCACTCAGCGCTACCACATTGTTTCCGGTCCAGGAAAGACATGGCTTGGCAGTACGGGCTGGACTGTTCCCATGAGGCACAGGGTCAGATTGATTTGCATATAGCCATGTCTGAACTGGGGTGGCAGAGTGGGCTAAAGAACGGTGATGGATTAAACCCAGATCTTTTGACTGGGTGTGAGTGTTTGATTGATTCAGATGTTCCGTCCATCACCACCCCCTTTTGTACCGCTTTTGGTCGCCATAAGTGTGGCAGGGTATGCTCAGACGTGAGTCCCTTTCTCACTTTGCCACTGGATTCAAGCAAGCCGGGCTGAAGACAGCTGGAATGCCAGAAACCGGTCCTCAGAAGCTTGTTTCCGGTCCAGGGAAGACATGGCTTGGCAGTTCGGGCTGGACTGTTCCCATGAGGCACAGGGTCAGACTGATTTGCATATAGCCATGTCTGAACTGGGGTGGCAGAGTGGGCTAAAGAACGGTGATGGATTAAACCCAGATCTTTTGACTGGGTGTGAGTGTTTGATTGATTCATATGCTCCGTCCATCACCACCCCCTTTTGTACCGCATTTGGCCGCCATAAGTGTGGCAGGGTATGCTCAGACGTGAGTCCCTTGCTCATTTTGCCACTGGATTCAAGCAAGCCGGGCTGAAGACGGCTGGAATGCCAGAAACCTGTCCTCGGAAGTTTGTTTCCGGTACAGGGAAGACATGGCTTGGCAGTTCGGGCTGGACTGATCCCATGAGGCACAGGGTCAGACTGATTTGCATATAGCCATGTCTGAACTGGGGTGGCAGAGTAGGCTAAAGAACGGTGATGGATTAAATCCAGATCTTTTGACTGGGTGTGAGTGTTTGATTGATTCAGTTGCTCCGTCCTTCACCACCCCCTTTGATACCACATTATCACTCAGCACCACCACAGCACCACTCAGCACCACCACAGCATCACTCAGCACCACCACAGCATCACTCAGCACCACCACTGCAATACTCAGCACCACCACAGCACCACTCAGGGCCACCACAGCATCACTCAGCACCACCACAGCATCACTCAGCACCACCACATTATCACTCAGCGCTAACACAGCACCACTCAGCACCACCACAGCATTACTCAGCCCCACCACAGCATCACTCAGCACCACCACAGCACCACTCATGACCACCCCAGCATCACTCAGCACCATCCCAGTATCACTCAGCACCACCACAGCACCACTCAGCATCACCCCAGCACCACTCAGCACCACCACAACACCACTCAGCGCAACCCCAGCATCAATCTGCGCAACCATTCAACAACAACTGGTTCAAATATGTTCTCTCAATGTTTCAAGCTTTATTACAAATGTCACAAAAAGATGTTAATATTTCACTTCTGTTCTTGGATTTTCGTCACAATAAAATACACTGAACATAATCTTCACAAAAGTTATTTACACAAGTTTAAGCTATTGCCATTATAAATTAAAATCACTTTTATTTAAGTATTAATTATTTTAAAAAACTAAAAAGCCATTGTAATTTGTAATATCAATACATCTAAGTCACGTAAATATAAAACATGTTGCATTACAAATGATATAGGTGTCACATTTGCGAAAGTTATAACTATTGGCATTATAAATGACAAAGCTATTAATTTAGCTTTTTCAAAACCAACACATAAATTGTCATTTACAAGACCAATAGCTCAAACTTTCCTAATGCGAGACCTAGTGCATTACAAATGCTTGTTTTTATCTCTGTCAGTGCTACCTGTTGAGGTTTAATTTTCGTGACAGGTGCCTCATTGCCTACTTGTAACCATTCTCTGACCCTGCTTCAAGGGTCAGAGCAGGGTCAGAGAATAGTTGGCAAGTAGGCAACGAGGAGCCAGGAAGCACTTACAGGCTTACAACAGAAGGTGCTCAAGTTGAAGTTAATTTCTTTTTAACCCTTTTGTAAAAGGTTACAAAAAATTAGCTTCAACTTTTGCACCTGCTGCTGTAACCCTGTAAGTGCTTGGCTGAAAATTCGTCCCACCGAGTCGCGAATTTTACCGCGATTTCGCCAGATTCGCGGATCACGAAATCGCAGAAAAACCACAAATTCCACAAGCGGAACAAATTTTCAGCCCATGCTTAAACACAAGGGGCAGAGGGCCAAAGCCTGGGGAAGCGAATATTGGAGGCCTAAAGAGCATAACTGTTTTTTTTTCTCCTGCTAATGAGACGGGTCTGGGAAGAATAGGCTCACTGGCGCTAGGCAAAGATAGTGTAACCCAAAAAGGGAAGAAAGATGTACAGGATGGCTCTCAAGAGATTCGAACAGCTCCCACTGGGGCAGGACAGAAAATAACCTCCCCGGAAGCAGAGTGGGGAGAGATGGAAGTGGACAATGGGACTATTGCAACTAATACGGACAAGGGAAGGGGGGGACAGCTGTCACTGCCCAATCTCCCGAACAAAATCAAGAATGACCCGGTCAACAGGAGGCAACTGTGGAGCCAGGCTTAAAAGCAGCTTCCGAAGATCCCGCAGGCGAGGAGCAAAGGATCAAAGGATCACAAACACGCTAGTGCAGGAGGTTACCGCCAGTACTGGACCCAGTGGGGCTGAGGACACTTGGGATCTTGGAGATAATTTCTTCTCCATTACGGATGGATCAGAAGCCACCCACTCAGAATCTGAAGCTGAGAAAAGTTAAAGTGTTTCAAGGGCTAGCTCAACTCCTAGCTCAGAGGTGGGGACAGGAGCAGGATTAAAGGACAAGGGTACGGCAGTTAGGGGAAAAAAGAGACTGACAAGGAGACAAAGAGACTCTCTGTCCCAGGAAAAAATTGATAGTGAACAACCCCGGGCTAGCAAAGTCAACTCAGGCGCAGTATTAAATTGGGACTATTCAGCCACCAGGAATGTGTACCCAGAGCACATGGCACAGGTAGCAACAAGAACAGATGACGAAGCCCCCTCTCTACGGACAATATTGGAATCAATAAAGCAACTCCAGGAAGAGACAAGGACAGAGGGGAAAAAGAATAGGTTGGTAAACAAGAACCTACAAGGCGCCGTAAGGAAAGTGGGTAAAATCTGTACAGACACTAACACAAGTTTGGGCCAACTGGAAGAACGCACAAGTCTCTTGGAAGATTGACGGGATAAAGACTCAGCCAAACTAAATTCCTACGATAAACAGTATTCAGACGTGCAATGGTAACTGGAAGACTTGGAAAATCGTCAGAGACTAAATAATCTTAGGAAAGGGGGTGGTGATGAACAGAGTGTCTGAATTAAGCAGACCACTCTTACCCAGTCCAAAGAGCAGGGCTTGATCCATCACCGTTATTTATCTCACTGCACCATCCCAGCTCAGAACCTGGCTATATGCAAATCAGTCTGTCCCTGGCCCAGTGCATCATGGTAACAGGGCAGACTAAACTACCAAGCCAATTCTTCACCAGAAAGGAGACAAGCTACCGGGGACCGGTTTCTGGCATTTCAGCCGTCTTCGGCTAGCTCATCCCTAGCTCGTCCCTAGCTCATTGCACCATCAGGATTCAAGCAAGCCGGGCCGAAGACGGCTGAAATGCCAGAAACCGGTCCCCGGTAGCTTGTTTCCTTCCCAGTATAAGAATTGGCTTGGTAGTTTGGTCTGCCCTGTTCCCATGATGCACTGGGCCAGGGTCAGACTAATTTGCATATAGCCAAGTTCTGAGGTGGGATGGTGCAGTGATCTAAAAAACGGTGATGGATCAAGCCCTGATCTTTGGACTGGGTAAGAGTGGTCTGCTTAATTCAGACACTCTGTTCATCACCACCCCCTTTTCTGAATCAAAATAATCTTATGGTCCTGGGAATCGGAGAACGGGCAGAAGGGGACGATATCAGGGCCTATGTCCTGAAATTAATGAAAGGAGCGTTTCCGGAACTAAGCCAATGGGAGTGGGAAAAGTCCAAAGAGTCCACCGATTTCCACTGGCTCTCAAGAAGAATCATACTAGAGCTCAGTTAGGATCACCAAGACCGAGAGCAATATTATTATATTTCGGGAGTTTTTTGCTAAGAGAGGAGGTGTATTCTAAAGCTCGCCCGAATGCCAAACGATCCTATGATAACCAGTCATTTTTTAGTATCGCCTGACTTCTGCCATATCACAGTCGAGAGGCGTTGGCGACTGAGAGAACTGGTGGACATGCCGACAGATGGGCCTCCAGGCATACCTAATGAATCCTGCGAGGCTCAAGATCATCTATAAAAACACCACCTGGGTATTTTCATCCAAAATCCAAGCCAAAGCCTACATGGACATGTTAAAACCAGGAAATGGAAATGGAAAAGGAAATGCTGCATCCCAGTGAGAAGTGAGACGACGGATGATAAATACGGACTATGTTCATTGACACTCCCATGAAATGATACATGTAGATAAAGAGGAGTAGAACAAGAGGGGGGAGGGGGAGGGGAAGTGCGCACAGCTTAACACTCAATGGGGAAATTCTTGGTTTAGAGTGTGATTTAAAAGTAAGCACACCACAAAGGAATATATTTAAAAGCACAGCAAATGGAGATCGACCGCCAGGCTCCATCACAGAGACCTTAAGTCTGCTTGCTTTTGTTCGTGGGGGGGAGGGAGGAGGGAGGTGTATGAGGGGGGAGGGAACCCAGGAATGGTGGGGTCTGGGCTTGAGCCTGGGGGTATAAAGAGAGATAAAACTATTATCATCAGTCAACAAAGCAAATCATAGTAGGTTACATAGGAAGAAAGAAGGGGGATTAAAAAAACTTCATGCGGATAGTCACTATAAATATATGCGGTTTGAACGATGCAAGGAAAAGTAGGGATGTGAAAGAGTATCTAAGAACAGTATGTGCTGATATAATATGCCTACAGGAAACACATGTAGAGGCCTCCCACACGTTTCTATTGGAACAGCTGGGCTATCAACTTTTAACATGCACGACGCAAGGAACTAGGACACGGGGGTGGCGATACTTGCACGGGCTAGTGAAGTAACAGTAAAAAAACAACATGCAGATAGCTATGGTCGCTGGGCTATGGTGGAATGTCAAATACAGGGATGGAATTTTACTCTATGCTCTATATATGCCCCCGCAGTAGATGATCCGGAAATACTAAACCAAGTTAATATTCAAATGACCGCCCGGTCTCTTCCAATAATAATGTGTGGATATCTGAATATTAATGGGCTTAATGGCCTATGGAAAGATGATCCGGACAGATTTACAGGTCGAAAGAGAAAAAGCCACAGAGCCTTGATCCAAATAATGAAGGATAATGGTCTCATAGATATGTGGGAACAGCAAAACCCAGTGTTAATTTCTATCTCTAAGATAAATAGGCTGCCACGGGTAATGTCGGATCATAATCCCCTAGTACTAGACATAGCAATTCCAAACAATCAGGCACAATCAAGCAGCTGGTCATTCGAGAGAGCCTTACTACAAGATAGGAATTATGTCACACATATGGAAATCTGGCTTAAAGACTTTCTCGAAATAAATAGAGGGTCCGCGCAACCTGGGATAGTTTGGGATGCACCGAAAGCGGGTATCAGGGGGGAAACTATGAGTTATTCCATCAGACGCAATAAGGCAGAGAGGGAGGAGAAGATGAGATTGATTATCACACTGGAAGAAGAACTTGTCAAGGCAATTAGTATTAAATGTGACATCAAAAAAATAGCACAGAAATTGGTTTTAGCCAAGGCGGCGGTGGGGGAATTGATTGCCTCTAAAGCGGCGGGAAAATTCCTAGCCTGGAAGCAGGAGCAATATGAGTACAGCGAGCAAGTAGGGCGTATACTAGCAATTAGAACCAGGCAAGCAGCTACTAGAGGGGATATATCAGAGCTAATATCAAACGCTGGGGTTACAGCTACTACACCTAAGCAGATCTGCACGATATTTTAGGATTTTTTTTCAAGAGATATATAAGGCAGATAGGGGGGTGGCTAGAGAGGAAATAGAGCACTATCTGGAGTCTCCATCAATTGAGAAATTTACAGTGGAGTACAAAGAGGCAATGGAAACCTGTTTCTCTCTTGAGGAAATACAGGGTGCGATTAATGATCACCGATCCGGGAAGCCGGTAGGGCCAGCCCTCATCCCACTTGAATTTTATAAAAAATTCTTTCCTGTACTGCAAGAGGATTTTTACAAACTCCTGATCCAAATTCAAAGGGGAGCAGCACCCCCATTTTCTTGGGGGAGGCTACAATGTTGGTATTCTTGAAGAAAAATAAACCCCCGTCTCAACCATGCTCTTACAGACCAATCAGCCTTATGAATAGCGACACATCAATCTATTCAAAGTTCTAAGCAAGTCGGATAAGTTTAATGATCGGAAAGATAATCTCGCCCAGGCAGCATGGGTTCATCCCAGGGAGGGGCACGGCAGACCATATCAGGAGAGTGTGGATGCTATTCGATGGAGCGGAAGCCTCACAAGACCCTATGGCTCTCATTTTGTTAGATGCTGAGAAAGCTTTTGATAGGGTCTCATGGGGGTTCCTATGGTCAGCATTAGAAAAGGCTAATGTTGGTAAAGGGTGTATAAGGGCTCTACAGGTACTGTATATAAACCCCAAGATTAGACTAGGAGTTATGAGCGAGGCTAGCGGGGCAATAAACATCGGACGGGGGACTCGACAGGGCTGCCCCTGCTCCCCGCTACTCTTTGCCCTCTATATCGACTCCTTTATAAGGAGAATAGAATTTAACAGAAACATCTTGCCAATAATATTAAATGGGCATGAGACAAATATTTTGGGTTATGCAGATGACCTAGCGATTACATCACCAGAACCGGTGTCTGCTTTGGTGGAAATAGAAAGAGAGGCAGATATCTTTGGGGCACTATCTGGGTATAAATTAAATCAAGGCAAGACGCAAATCGTTGTTAACAACAAAATCACACTGGCAGACCAAACAGTAACCGAATCAGCGGTATACCTGGGAATAACGATAACGTCAGATTTAACGAAGCTAGTAGAGAAAAATTTTGCCCCTGTAATTAAAAAATCTAAAAAAGACTTAGATCATATGAACAACTTGCACTTAACAATAAAAGGCCGCTACAATATAATAAAAATGCTATTTCTCCCCAAAATTCTATATCTCTTCAGGACAATCCCATTAAAATGTAATAGCAATTGGTTCAAAGAGATGGAGGGAGTCGCGAATCGCTTTATCTGGGTGAAAGGTAGAACACGAAGAGCCATCAAATTCTTGTCTTTATCAAAAGAGCGGGGGCCTGGCGGTCCCTTATTTTAGGGTATATTATTGGGCAGCAGTCCTCCAATATGCTAGAGGGATAATGGGGGGCACTACTCAAGATAAGTGGAGTGGCAGCTAGAGCATTCCAGATACATATGAACTTATAACACCGGAGGCTAACGGATGGCTTTTAAGATATAGTGAGGCAACTTATTATAAGAAAGTAAAGTTTAAGACACTGGGGGCCGCAATGTCAGTATGGACCTCAGTCCGGAAAAGGATAGATCTTGGCAGAATCAACTATTATACCCCCCTATTTAATAACCCCTCAGTGCCGGCGGTGTTGCGCGATAATGTAATGAAACGGTGGGATGCGTTTGGTATAAAAACTATAGGGGATCTCACAGACGCTACCGGCATAATCACCATTGATAGGGCACAACATCTATATAATCTAGAATTTAGAGATTTTTATAAATATCTGCAGATTAGATCAGCTCTATTAAAGAAGCAAGGGGGTAATATGGTATTCAAAAGAGAAGAAGTTATAGAGCAATTACGTAGCGAGGAGGGATGCACAATTTCATAAATATATGGAGAACTGAGCCAGCATACTGAAGATAATCAGGGGAAAGTCTCAGAAAAATGGAGAATGAAACTGAATTTAGAAGGGGATGAGTTTGAAACTTTGCTCAAACTTGGAAATACAGTGGTAAAGGTAGCAAACCTCCAGGCACAACACTATAAAACTATCTTCGAGCTTTATTACACACCACATAGAATAGCTCGCTGGGGGGGAACCTTCCCACAATGCCAAAACACAGAAGCTGACACAACCCATATGTTTGCCTCTTGTCCTAACATAGATCCATTCAAAAACTCAATAGAACAGTTTCTGGACAGAGCAATGGGGATATCTATTAACTTAACCAATTAAGTAATTGTGTTGGGCGTAGTGAAAGAAGGGGTCCCTGTAGCTCATCAAGAATTTATCTTTTTAGCGCTAGCCATAAGCAGGATATGCATAGCATCACTATGGAAAGATTCAATCCCTCCAACATTTCAACAATGGATGGCACGGCTATTAGCACCGTATAATCTTGAGAAGGCACTATATGAGAAAAAGGGCTGGAAACTAAGGGAAGTGCTAATAATACTTCATATATTTGGCGGCTAAGAGGTTGCATTTTGTTTCGAAATTTTGACATGGCTTTGTGAATATTGCTCCTCTGTTTCAGGCTTTTCATTTTCTTTTCCTTTTTGTTTATTCCGTTAACAAAAAATATATGACCTATGGTACTCACTTTGTGTAATAATGAAATGATGAAATTTTGTACTGATGATGATCAATAAATAACAAAATAAAAAAATGTAGAATCATTTGATCCATAAATGGGATGATGAAAGGTTTATCTATTTAACATTACTGGATTTGAAAACTGTGCCATTTGACAAGCTGATGAAAAATGGTGAGCACAACATGACCTGGCCAAATTGTAGATCTGAATATATGTCTGCATTGCATATGCAGAGAAGTGGCAAATACATTATATTGATGCTTCAACAATGCAGAGGAATTAGATCATAAATAGAATCCGAAATTTCAAACTTTGAAGAAGGATACATTTAAGTTTATGGAAGATAGTAGACAACTCTGGCTATGCTTTTTCATGAAGGAGTTCATATAACTTGAGGACACAACTCTTTGCAATTAAAAACTGTAAGTGGATGGATGGAATGCAACAACAGTAATCTCACATTTAAACAAAAACTGCCTTTTAGACTTCCGAATTCATACCTGTTGTTTTTGCAACAAAGTTCCAAGTAGGATTTCTCCTTTAAAAAGGGGTTTGCTGTATATGTACTTTATGAATTGTCAGTCTTTAAAACATAATTTGGCCTACTAGGGGAGATGTCTTCAAAACGGACACTTACATTTCAATATCTGTAACATCTATGTTCATAAATGCACTACTTGAATATCATTCAATGGATTTTTTTCATATCTTTATTCTTAGTAGTTGAGTAGCGGCAGGTAATATGGTGTATAGATAATTTGTAGTGAGTGCATGCAATGCATAGTGTTACATATTTATAGTGTCATAGTGTCATTTGTAGTGTCATACTGTGCAAGTCAGTGTAAATCTACATGATTGTTTTTCTCCACTGTTCAAAGATGAAACTTCATACATTACATTCTTTAAGGTGTGGTGTTATGAAAGCCGAGAACAACAAAGAAAGAAAATGAAATGTTTAAGTTAAATGTTTAATTGCTTTAGAGAGTTGAAGCTCTGTAATGTTTAATTATTAACAAGACCATTTATGTTGCAGAAATATAAACTATGCAAATTTATACCATGTAACATTAACTTATAATTGTTTTCTCTATTTTGTCATAGATCAATGGAATGAATTATTGCAGTAAAATAGGTACCCAATTACATCTTTATCTTTTAAAATACATCCAGTAAGACAAAAAGGCAAACATCGACTCATAAACTCAGAAATCAGGCATACACATATACAGATACTAACATACCCAGACACATACTCATTGATACACTGATACACCGATGCACACACTTATTCCTGGAGTTACACACCCAGACACACACTTAAGCATACACTGACAAACCCAGGCACACACATATTTATACACTGACACACCCAGGCACACACTTTGTCATGCACTGACACACACTAAAACATATACTGACACACCAAGGCACAGCATCAAGCACACACTGACACATCCAAAGTCAGTGATTCATAAACTGACATACCCAGGCACACCCTCATTGATACACAGACAAACCTAACTAAGCATATACTTAACCATACACTTATACACCCGGGTACACACTAATACATACATTGATACCCGAAGCATACAATTATGCATATACAAACACATCCATGCACACACTGACACATACGCTGACACACCCAGGTACACACTGATGCATACACTGAGACACGCAGGTACAAACTGATGCATACTCTGACACACCCAGGCACTCACTGATGCTTACAGTGGCACACCCATACACACAATCATTAATGCAATGACAGACCCAAACATGAAATGACATACACTGACACACCCAAGCAGAATTTAAGCATACACTGGCACGCCCAGGAAAACACTGAGATATTGATGCAAAGACACATAGTAAGACATACATTCACACATTCAGGCACACACAGACGCATACCCTGACACACCACACTCAGGGATATACTTATGAAGACAGTAGTACACTCAGGCACACACTGATGCATACTCTCACACACCCAGGAATACTCAGACTCATACACCTATACACCCAGGCATACACTGATGCATACAGTTACACACCAAGGCATAGACTAATGCATACACTGGCACACCAAGGAATACACTGGCACACACTGAGACACTCATGCACATACTGTTTCATGCACATAAATATACCCAGGCACACACTAGCACATACACTGACCCACCTTGGCTCACACTTATAGATTCACTAACTCATTCAACCCCTCACTAACACCCCATGCCATACTCATACTTACAGTGGCACAACCAAGCACAGACTGATGCATTAACTAACATAGTCACTTACTAAGTTATACACACACTCAAACACCCCATAGCATACTAATACAGACACTGACACACCCAAATGCACTAAAGCATTCATTCACAGTTTCAAGCACTCACTTATACATAGGCTCAAATAACACCCTCACATACTGATACATACACTGTCATTCCCAACTGCACACTGATGCATTCACTAACACAGTCAGAAACTCCCTCATATACCCACTAAAATACTGTATGTGTGACTAGTAAATAATAAAACATATCCACAGTCTAACTTATTCATACATCAATCACCATAAACATAAATATGCAAAATAATAATAAAGACTCAGAGAGAGCTCTTTCTTTGATTTTATGTTGGTTCTAACAAGAACCTTTTTTATGTTTTTCTGAATGTTTTTTTATTTGCTTCAAAAACTATGAAATCAACTTTCATAAAAAACTAAATGCAGCAACTATGCATTTTCAAAACACAACAGTACTGTATCATTGTTGATTCAATGTAAAGGATAAACAAAAACTAACACTGATGCTTTTTCACCTCCGCAAAACAGATGGTCACATCCTTCACATTTGCAACAACACGTTTGTGACACATGGCACAGGAAGTGACCATGCCTCCCAATTCAGAACAGGTGCATGGCATTTTGATCGGTGCAGCAGGTGCATTGCCAGGTGATGATGGCCCAGCTTCAGCATCCAAAATTGTTCCCTGCTTCTCTCTAAGCATGCGGAGGAAAGCACACTCATGGATGGTGCAGAATTGCTTCCACTTACTTGATGTGTCATAGCTATACTTGTAGGGAGTACCAGGTGACAACTATTTACCACAAAGTTTGCACTTAACAAATTTGGAGCTCATATTTTTTCGCCACTAGGAATGGAAAAAGATTGCCATACCTCACTCTCTTCATGTGATGAAGATAGCATCAGTACAATTTCTTCCCCTTCATGAGAAATGAGCACAGGACCTTCTGATTATTTTCAAGCACTTCCCTCAGCCATTGCAAATACGAGTAAAATTGTAAAATACAACCACAAAGGTGCTTCTTGTAGAATAGGGAGAGCACTAATAACAGTTAGTGAACTAAAATATTAACCAATGAAATGGCTTATTTTTCTTTTCACCAGTTCAAGTGGCACAGTGGATCCGGATCCACAGATTCGTAAGAATGCACATGTAATATAAAGAAAATTTGTAAAGCGCGCTGCAACCCATTGGGCATCCTGGCGCTAATAGAGGGGAAAAGCACTACCTCTCGGCTATAGGATACAAAGACTTGACAGACCCGTACAGAGAGGAGGGGGGATTGCTGTTATACATCGTGAGACCCTCACATGTAGTATCTCTGAACTTCCTGACATTAAAGGAGCCAAAAGCATTGCCTTTAACCTACAGGCCCATGACTCCTTTACGTTCTCGGGAGCATTAATCTATCGCCCACCAGGCCAAATGGAACATTTCTTAGACAGTATGGGGGAAGTAATCACCACACTAACGCTCAAAGCAGCAAACTTTACATTACTGGGAGATATAAATCTTCACCTCGACAACATGACTGACTCAAATGTACAATGCTTTAAAGACATTATGCAGGTACTAGGGCTTACAATTCTTACAAAGGACCCCACACATATAGCTGACCACATATTAGACTGTGTATGCTCCAATCTTAATACCATCAAAGTATTCACTCCCTTGCCCCAGACCTGGACCGACCATAACTTTATAGCATTTCATCTCACAACGGAAGAAACTAACAAGGTAAAACCTAACCGACCCAGAAAGAATAAACCAAATCCTTGCTGGACAAAAATTATTGAGCACCCGGACCTACCAAAGTGGGTCAAAGAGAACAAACCAATGATAACTGGTAATGCGACTAGTGACAACCTTAATTACGAAAAATGGATAAGATCCATAGGGGAAAAAATGACCTCTGGAGGAGCCAAAAAATCTAAACCCAAACAAGGGAAAAGTTCAGCCCCTTGGTACACCAATGAATTAAAAGACCTATTACGTACAGTACGCAAAATGGAACGTAAATGGCGTAAGCACTACAATAACGATGACCAGGATAGTTTCAAAGCAGCTAGACTAAACTATCATGCACAAATCAAACGTACCAAGATAAATTATTTTACAAATAAGATAGAAGCATCTCTGAATATTCACAAGGAGATTTTTCGTGTGGTTAAGAGCTTTCGAGAACCAAAGTTTCTGTCTCAGGAAATACCTCCATCACAAAATTTCTGCAATGAGATTGCAGAATATTTTTAACAAAAAATTGTCAACATTACGAGAAATTTTCCAGACATCCCTTCAAATAATGAAAAAATAGTTCTCGAAAATAATTCCGAGACAACCAGATGGTATACTTTCACCACTATTGATATGACCGACACCACACAGACAATGTCAAAAATTAAATCTGGCTCGCCACTTGACCCATGTCCCCCCACACTGGCCATGCAATTAAAGATGAGGTGAATCCCATGATCAACGCCATTGTTAACGCATCTCTCCAATCCGGTGAAATCCCCAATACTTGGAAGACAGCAATTGTAAAACCATTACAAAAAAAGCCCCTACTTGATCCATCTGTCCTAACCAATCTAAGACCCATTTCACAACTCCCTGCTCTATGCAAATGTGCTGAAACCTTGGTAAACAAGCAACTCTCAATATTCTTAGAGGAAAATAACATCTTACATCCAAACCAGGCAGGTTTTAGAGCTAACCACTCTACTGAATCAGCACTTTTGTCAACAACAGAAACCATAAGAGCAGCACTAGATCAGGGGAAAAAGGCAGTCCTAATTCTCCTTGATTTATCTGCAGCTTTCGACACGGTGTCCCATGCCATTTAATTACATCGCTTGGTTGAAGCTGGCATAGGGGGCACCGTGTTGAAATGGTTCAAAAATGTCCTATTACACAGAAAACAGATAATCAGATTGGGCCAATTCTACTCAGAGGAGAAGGAGATCAGTTCAGGGGTGCCTCAGGGCTCCAGTCTGAGCCCTACCCTTTTCAATCTGTATATGGCACCCCTGATCAATCTAATTGCCTCCCATAATGTAAGCACAGTCGCATACGCAGACGACACCCAAGTGGTCCTAGTTCTGGACGAGGACACAGATAGGGCCGAACAGGTCCTGAAAGAGTGTCTGACTGCGACCTTCAAATGGATGCATGACAACCATCTTAAATGCAACTCTGCTAAAACAGAGATCCTTCCTTTCGGAAGAAACAATATCTTCTCCCCACACACCTGTTGGCCTTCGGATGCGGAAGCCCCCCCAAACACCATCAGTGCAACACGAAACCTAGAAATAAAATTTGACGACATGCTATCCTTCAAACAACAAACTAAGGAAGTTGCCGCCGTCTGCTTTAACATCATCAAAGTCCTTCGCAAATTCTTTGACTACCTGCCCTTGCCTGCCCGTCGCACAGTAGCAATTGCTCTCATTACATCGAGAATTGACTACTGCAATAGTCTGTATGCAGGGGTGGCAAAATCTACCCTGCATAAATTACAGATGGTTCAAAATGCGGCGGCCCGGCTGGTTTTGAGACGGCCTAGAAGGTCATCAGCATCAGCCGCCTTGGACATGTTTCACTGGCTCCCCATCCAGAAACGTATCTTATTCAATATCCTCCTGATTACTTTCAGAGGCTTTCATAAGCGCGGCCCCAAATATCTGTCTAATAAATTTTACAGATACCATCCGAACAGAGAGTCAGCTACGGCCAACCTAATTTCCATTCCTAAGTTCAGATTGGCCACCAAAGGAGGAAAATCACTGGCAGTCTTAGGCGCTAAAGCCTGGAATATACTTCCGGCTCACCTCAGAGCATCTTCATCAGAAAAAACCTTAAAAAAATTACTAAAAACTTGGATCTATGGACTGTCCGAATCAAGGTGCAAAACCCTTGTCTAAAAAACATCCTAAAGCTCAGTTAATAACTTTCTGACAATCTACTAGTAATGAAGTCACAGCGCCAAGATGCTCCATGGAGTGTGTGTGCGCTATATAAAAACACACAAACATCAAAAGACAGTAAAAGAACAGCTGTGGACTAAAGCAGCTAGAGTTTAGGTTTTAGTAAATAGCAAGGTGTTTATTTGTTTACAACACTTATAAATGCAGTCATTAAATAATCAGGGTGAATTCTCAGGTTGGTCTTATGATATTTACCGAAGCACTCACTTTTACACACTAAATTTTGCACGACACCGCGCTACAAAAATGTGATCAACTCCAATCAAGTGATCGGACAATAAAAATTATAGAGTGTCCTATCTACATAAACGTAGACCCTCAATTTTAAAACTTTATTAAAAGCTGTGTGCAATTGGGGCACTAAATATATATATATCCCCTCTGATTATAAAACACTGTGGTCTGTGCCCGACTCCTGCACCAGTGATTTCCACTCATCACCACTCATCAGAGCTCAAAGTACAGCACCAAGCCCCCAACCAAGTCCATCTCTGGGAAAGTGAAGGTGGCACAGTGGGTGTACTCCGACTACATTTAATAATGGTGAGTGTTTTAAATGAAAAAAATAACTGCAGCTCCAAACCCAAATAAGCCATTGGAAATGGGCAAAGCTACAGGCGAGCATAAGTAGCAAATACATAATGAGCTCAATATCAAAGTTTCCTATTTAACTACCATCAAATTTGGGTAACAGTAACAACCAATATTTACAGTGCTTAGGAGTGCGAATATTAGTGCTAAATGTCAAAAAGCAAAGAAAATAATGTGCATCATACATGTAAGTATTTTGCTCAGAAATATATTGTATCACACGTACTAGGTCAGGTCTACTAATTTTGCGCTAGAATAAATGTTCTATTGTTACAAAATTATTTTGCAATACATTTCACTAAAGGTGACTATGGCGACTGTGCTCATTACATATCTTCAATATCTTTAATGCGTTTTAAATTTTATGAATTCATTCATTTCTGCTGCCAGATGATATGTTTCTATTTTACAAAGAATACATTGCTCCAAGTGGAAAAGGCTCCGCTGGGCCCCTTTGAGTCAAATCTGGTAATACTGGCCTAGTTTATAGTCTTCCCAAGTCACCTGACCATAGGAAGTCACCTTCGCCACTTTGTAAGGACACACTGCCTGGCACTAGACTCATAGTGTGACTGATTGCAAGGGGCCTATTTGGACCCTGCACTGTCAAGTCAAGTCAAGTAAAGTCAAGGAAAGCTTTATTCGATTGTTATTATTAACAATCATAAAAGCATTAAAAATCAATGGTAAAATGTAAAGGTTAAAAACAGAAGCAATCACAGTAAACAGTGCGTTTTAAATCATTTTTAAACATACATACACATTTCATTCTGTAAAATGCACTACGATTATACCAGCTCAATTCATTGATATTTAAAATTCTTCATTAGTAAGACTTTTTCTTAGTCGAACCACTCACTTTAAAAACATGGCTAACCTCCAAGCAACATGTTCATTCTCCAGGAGCTGGAGTTTCAGCAGTGTGGGACGACATTGCCTCCCCTGAGATTTTAAAAGTGGAAGTAGCCACACTTTCCTTAACACTGAATACAATTTACAAAGGAAGACTAAATGAATAGTGAACTGAGTAGATTGGTTGTCACACAGGCATAATGCTAACTGTCGTGACCAGTGATTAATTTTAGGCAGAGTCACTCTTCTATGCACAGTATTAAGCCTAAACCTAAACAATAACATTCTATCATACCTCCCTGGACAAATGTCAAATATGGCTCCATTCTTGACCCCTTGGACGCTCATGACGAGCTCAGCTCGTCATGGTGTACACCTCCATACACTCATGACGAGCTGAGCTCGTCATGAACAATGAGAAACAAGAGCATCCAGCACAGGAGGAAAATAACACTAGCATCGATGGTGTTAAGGTAGTTAATAGTAATTGGTGTTGGCTACCGCTAGGCTTTAAAAGTTCTTCTGACAATCTAACCGTTTCCAATAGGTGTAAAGTCTCCATTTAAAGAACATTTCTAGGGATCGTGTGCAGGGTCGCGGGGTCAGTGAAAAATTCTGGGTGCGCTAAATCTGCCATAAAATCATGGATAAATCTAACCCAAGGAATCTTTAAAGCTCTGTGTAATTTAAGACACTCCTGCAGAATCTCCCTGTTTAGCTGTGTCTTTTCCTTTGTCCAAATACTGTGCTACAACAGTATAAGTCCTACTTTAATAAGATCAGAAATAAAGGAAAGACCCAATTCCTCATGGTAGACATGAGAGGAGGTACTAGACGGGACTGACAGAATAAATCTTAAAAATGAATTTTCGACTTGCTGCAACAGCTTAGTGTTAGCTAGGCCCCATACTCCTGCTCCATACATCACTGATGTGATACATTTTGCTTTATATATTTATAGGAGCTCCTCAGGCGGTTGTTTCTTTCCTAATTTCTTTGAGAAAGTTAAAAGGGCTTTAGATGTACGAATGAACACCAATTTTTTCATGATTATAGTCTGGGCCCATGAATCATTATGGTTAAACTATACTCCCAGATATGAAAAACTTTTAGTTGAGGCTAGCTTCTGGCCATCCACAAATATATCTCTTGATCTCGTTGGCCCTTGCCTGCATCTCATTACAAAAGTCTTAGATATATTTATACTAGGACCAAGATCCTTCATAAAGACTGAGAAACAGTCACGGGCCCGTTGAAGACCAATTTGGGTTCTTGCGTTTAAAACTGCTTCTTCCGCATAGAGAAGAGCTGGGATGGGATGACCAGCAACTTGTGGATAATCTTGTGACTTCTCACCAGTGTGTCACCTAATCCATTAATATAGAGATTAAAAAGGAAAGGGGCCAGCACACAGCCCTGCCTGACCCTTTTCCGTATGGCGAAGGCAGCCGTGTGCTCACCCCCTACTCCATAACACACACTCGCTGATGCTCCATTATACAAGTTTCTTAAAAAGACAATAATGTGTGGGTCAACCCTCAGTTCCTCAAAGGTCTTCCATAGTCTTTCATGCCTAACTGAATCAAATGCTGCAGTTATATGCACGAAGACCAGAAACAAACTACCTTTTCTTGCCCTTGTATATTTCCCGATTAGCATGTCCAAATTTTAGCACTGCTCCACAGTGCCCAGCCCCTCACGAAAACCATATTGTAGATCTGATAAAACCCGTGTTTCTTCTGCCCTGTCTTGCAAGTGTTCTAAAATCACCCGTCCCACTACTTTAACCATAGATTCAAGCAGGAAGATCGGTCTGCAGCAACCCAGGTTTTGATATCACTCTTGGTTTTTTTAAATGTGGACAATTATTGACTCCCCCCAGATCTTTGGGAGTTGGGTTTGGCAGTTGGCATTGATGACCTGCGTTATAATCGGCCCCCAAAGAATGATGCTGGATTTAAACAGATCCACAGGAACACCATCTGGGCCCGGGGCTTTGCCCGTCTGACTTAGGGCTAGTGCTCTATTTACCTCGTCTAAAGTAAATTTCAGATTAACATTAACAGGGTTACTCACTGCACTACCTCTAGTCGGGGGGGGTTATCTGGTCCATTGTATACCTGAGCAATATGCCTGATCCATTCCTCTCCCGTGATGGCAATTTCTATTGACGGGCAATCTCTGGGAGTTAAAAAGGTACCCTTGTTTGGTTTTAGCTTTCTGTCCTCTAGTGATCACAGTCAGAGTTTGTGTTGAATTCTTAGACTCCTTGGCCACAGGGGGGTCAATATTATCCAAACCACTCACCATGGGTTGCAATGGGTCAAGTAGAGGGCTATCAGAGTCGTGGATTTGGCGTGGATTTGGCTCGCTGCTGGTGCAGATATTACGGAGCAAGCTTGGGAAAATTGTGGTTCCAATGATAGCCTGTGCTCTGTGAGCTGCATCTTGTGTATTAATGCCGACTCAGCCCTGATTAAAAAGTCATCTAGAGTCCCAGTCACTCCCTGGCTTGTGAACGATTTGAGTCTACTCATGTTGAAAATCTCCTCAGTTTATCTATAAGAGGTAACTATTAAACAGTTCACAAACCGGAACCCATGCAGGAAATGTGCTGCATTGTCCCACCTCCGGATGCTCCAAGAATAACTCCCAGAGAAACAGTCAGTCCAAGCGTTTTTTAAGCACTTCCTCACACTTAGAGAAACATAGAAAGTGAAGACTCTGGGGATTTTCCAAAGCAAAATATAAAGGGATGCTGGCAGCCTCTAGGTCTGGTGCTCCTTCGCACATAAGCAAGGACATGATATCAAAGGGTTCTCCCTAGTTACAGAGAAGCAAGTAGCCTCGGAATGCCGTGAGTTTACAGGTTGCAGGTCAAACAGCGATCGGGTCTGAACCGCTTCTCTCTGCAGACTTATTTATCAATTCTTTGGTGAGGGAGCAGCAGAGGTAGCAGTAATACAGAAGACTATTGCCTAAATGGCAGTACGCGCCCAAAACGCTTAGAAAACCTCCGGCCCGCCAGCCGCTCCCTGTCTCTCCCTGCTTCACCGGCTTCATCTCGGCTCTCACCACGCCCTCCAGCTTCAACTCCTATCTGTCGTAGTGAGTGATTAGACTTCATCTGATGGAAGGACCCTGCACTGAAAATCACTGAGTGGTGTAGTCTTCACCAACAACTCCATCTATTTAGGGGCTTGATGAACTTACAATCTCCTCAGCAGCAGAGCAGCACCTGTCCCGCTCTGGTAAATAAACCTACCCTGAACTTGCCATGCTGTCCATCAGATTAACTGTACTGCTATCCAGAATCTCTAGTACTGCTATCCAGAAGGTCTAGTACTGATGGGTGGAAAATTCAGAAGTGCTGGTACTTAGTACTGGTGAGTACCAGCCCTATTAAAGCACTAATAATGGTACATATATAAAATAGAATATAAATGCTTTTTATGTACTCTGATTGTGCCAGCAGTTCTCTAATTTAAGCACACAGCTGACATATAGGGAAACTGCAACATGGCACATATTACATCTTGTTAACATATGGTCACATAAATGAACAAGCAGAGCCCACAGTAATTGCTACAGCAGCCCGGTGGTACCCCAATTTCCAGATTTAACTACATAATATGGTTTCCACATCCTGCTTTGTCTATGTTTATGGATAATTGGGGGTTGTCTGCAATCACGGTCACAGCAGGACTGTATTACCAATAAGCCTGCTGAAAACAACTGTTTTACAAACATTCCTGTAACAACATTATTTACCAAGATATCACAGAATTATTTTTTGTATGAATAGCTGAGTCTGTTTCTGATTTTGTTACAGTCATTTTTCTTACTTCTGGTTCCCCTGCAGTGGCCACTGAGGTGCAGGGTGTGCTTATTTATCAATAACTTATGGGTTTGAAAGCACATACTGTACAGTAACTTATTTGTCAAGCAGTGTTCAAGCAGCAAAAAAAAAATCAAAGTTACCTGAGGATTAATGTTTCTCTTGGAGAGAGATTGTAGTTTGTTACTGGCCATAAATTAACATAAGTTAGCATAAATGGTTAATGTACCTGCAGCAAAAAACAGGTGATTTCCTTCCGATTCAAGATCTGTGTAGAATTTCTCATTGCTCAATTTAGTTTCTAATATTTATCTGTTTAATGGAGTACATTTCTTTCTGTAAGTAGTCTGGCGCCTGGGGAAAATTATAAGGTACGGATTCTGTAGCTGGATGTCTTTATCAGATGGATAAGTTATTTACCTTTGGTACCACTTTTATTGTGGAGACATGGTGTAGCTGCAGATTCCTTACCGCTCAGACACTCCCACTTACACAGCCATGTACAGACAGATACTGTCACTCACGAACCCACTCACAGACCAATACAGCCAGTAACATACCAACAAACCCACTCACACACCCACTCAGAGACCCATAAAGCCACTCACACACCTACGCACCTACCTATACAGCCACTCACACACCCACTCTCAAAAGTTACAGGTTAGAGTTAGGAAATAACATTTGAAAAAACCTTAGAAAGTCACTCAAAAAGTCAAAGGTTACAATGATGTTATGGTTAAGCTCACATTTGACTCATACAAAACGAGAGAAATTCCACAGTTATGGTAACCTGAGCTATTCATAACTGAAACCCCCACAATGCAATGCTCATGACCCCACATATTACATCACTCATGACATACTCAGTGACATCAATGTTTGCATCACTAATTACATATCAATTACATCACTGATGACATCATCCACAGACCCACTCACACATCCTCACATAAACTAACTCACATACCAACACAACCACTGACATACTCATTGGCAGACCCTTACAACTATTCGCAAACCCACTCACTTACCTTTACAGTGAAACACATGCCCAATCAATCACCCATACACAAACTCACACAGCCACTCACTCACCCATGCAGGCACTCACATACCTACACACTCACCCATACAACCAATCAAACAACCAATCACACATAGAGCCGCTGGCACAGCCACTTACTCACCCATAAAACCACTCACACAATCACTCACACAGCCACAGAACCACTTACATACCATTCATACATCACTCACAAACTCACTTACCCCTAAAGCCACTCACATACACTTATTCTCCAATACAAGCACTCACTTACCTATGCACACACTCAAACAGCTACTTAGTCACCAATACAGCCACTCCAACGTCCTCACCCATACAGCTACTCACAGACACTCGGACACACACACAGCCACTCACACAAGCATATAACCTTTCATACACCCACTGCAAATTCAATACTACCCATCTTTAAACCATTGACACACTCAAACCCACTCACTGATTAATAGGTCTACACACAAATCCACTCAGTCACTAAGCATGAGCGAATTTTGCGGATCTCGCGTTCGCGAATTTTGCGGATTTGCGGATTCGCAATCCGCAAAATCCGCGAATTCCCGCGAATTTGCGGATTTTTTTTTTTTTTGTGTTCGCCCGTGTTTCTGCCAGTTCGCGAGGGTTTTGTACACTTTCGCAAATTGCGAACTTACCTGTCGGGTCGCAAGTTTCGCGAACTTGTTTCTACGTGTCCAGCCTGTTTGGGACACTCTTCTTCATCACTGCCACTCTCTGTCACCACTGCCACTCTCTGACTACTCATGCCACCCTCTGGCCCACCCATGCCACCCTCTGTTTCATCACCACACCCTCTGGTTGTCCAGTGTACATTATTTTCGGCAAAGCAAAGCACACCTTCCCTGCCTCAAGTGACCTGAATTAATTTGGGGCTGATTCATGTGTCACAGAATATTTTTTTAGCTGGCACCTGCTTCCTTAGTGCGCCCTGATTAGTGATCTTTTGCACTTGCTATGCTTTCATTGTTGCAAAATTAGTTACAACACCTGCCCTGCCCCAACTGACAATAATGAATTAGGGGCTGATTAATGGATTTTAACTTCCAGCCTGGCTCCTGCTTGTCTCCCTTAGCTGTAATTCAGGACCTTTGTGGCATATGTGTAACTATTCTGAGGTTCAGAGCAGGGTCACATACTAGTTTCAACTGGCAACTGAACTCTGGAGGGGCCCCTCAGGAAGCACTCCAGGAAATGGCTACTAATGATGAGCCTGAACTTTTGAACCTGGTAAGTAGTTACTTTCAGTTTTGCTAAGATCGTATTTCTGCAATTTTGCACTTATTCGCGGGGCGCGAACTCACGCGAACAGTGCGAGCAGTGCGAGCAAAATCCGCTGCTCGCGGATTTGCGGATTTTGCGGGAAATTCGCAAATCTCGCGGATTGCGGATTTCCCGAAAATCCGCAAAATCCGCGAGCGGAACGGATTTTCCGCCCACGCCTATCAGTCACCCATACAGCCACTCATACACCAATTCACTCACTAATACAGCCACTCATATATTCACTCATACAGCTTACAGCCACTCACATACTGTCAGTCATTCATAGAGCTACTCACCTACTTACTCACCTATGGAGTCAATCAGACAGCCATTTACTCAAAAGTATAAAGTTATACACATGCCCACTCACTTACTGATGCAACTGCTAACATATAATCCCTGGCCCATACAGACCCTCACACAAACACTCACTACCTCATATAACCACTCACACATACAGTCACTGATATACTCCAACACTTACCTATACTGCCTTTCACATATCCACTCACTTACCCATATACCACTGAAACATCCATTCACTCACCGACACAGCCATAGACACATTTATTCACTTATACAACACTTCTCTCATATGGCTGAGATACCCGCCACCCCCTCTCAACACAATCCCCAAAAGGAAGGGAAACCGGAAACTGTTCTTAAAGTTTTTGGATGTGGGATGGAGTGACCATCCCGGCCGTATTTATTAAAACAAAAAATTAAAACATTAAACGTTTTCATGTTATGTACAATTTCATTATCACATTACGACGTTTGGCTAACCTTAACATAATCTCTAATACAGAGGTTCTCCTAGCCGAACTAGCATCCTACAAAACATTCTCTAAGAACACTGAAATTGTACATCCTAACGTTTAAGGGCCAACGGCAAGGTCATAACCGGTGTCAAGATCCCTAACCAGACTTACCCCTCCCACTTAGGAGGGGCGATGGCACAGGGGCTTACCACAAGTGCAACTACTAACAATTTCCCTTGACTTGACGGGGGCACTTAAGACTCGACGCCATTTAAAGGTCGTTCGAACACTTGTGTGTGGTATCTAGAAGGTATCGTTGACCTCTCCCCACCCCACACAACTTACCGCATCTGCCGTCGCAGATGACACTAGCCCCGGGAAATTCCCCAGGAGGGGGCTGTAACCCCTCCTACAAAGGAAGGGGCCTTGACCGCCTTTCCTTTACTTCCGGCGACCCGCCCTTAGACGGGACCGCCTCCCCACTGAGGGGCCAATGGCCACCTCTCCCGAGCGCTCCCATCCGTGTTGGGTGACGCCCACTCATAGGGATCTACCAATTAGTGCTCACCGATCATGACCTTACCGCCTACCAAAAAATAAATACGACAATTCTTCAACCTATGAAAACATTGGTCGCTACGACCGAAGGAACATGCTAAAAATGCAACATCACGTCAAATCACTTTAATCGTAACAACCTAAACGATATTCACCATCTTTATTAACCACAAACTGATACTGTTATAGCCTGTAAACGAAACGGAAAAACAAACTTATCAATTCACTTTATTTCACAACAACTTTGCTGTCCTCAGGGGCTGGTGGGTGGGTCAAAATTGGCTCTTCGTTCCGTCCCGAGCTCACGTGTAGCGAGGAGGTGCAGCTTCGGAGCACAAGAACAAGAGGACGTCTTCTGGTCTTGCGCCTTCTTTTATCCGTCTTCAGGGCGGGCGAAAACCCGCCCCTGCCCGCCCCGGGGGCGTGGCTGGCTGCGTCGGTGTCTAGGCCAGCCCACTCTAGGGCGGGAAAAGGCGCGCCCCGGCTACGCCGCTTCGGGCATACCAGCCGAGACGCGCCTCCCGCCCAAAAATGGCTTCCCGGGGGGATCGAGGCACTCATCCATACGTTCGGGGGGACCGAGTGGTCGCCCCTTTCCATATGGCTGAGATACCCGCCACCCCCTCTCAACACAATCCCCAAAAGGAAGGGAAACCGGAAACTGTTCTTAAAGTTTTTGGATGTGGGATGGAGTGACCATCCCGGCCGTATTTATTAAAACAAAAAATTAAAACATTAAACGTTTTCATGTTATGTACAATTTCATTATCACATTACGACGTTTGGCTAACCTTAACATAATCTCTAATACAGAGGTTCTCCTAGCCGAACTAGCATCCTACAAAACATTCTCTAAGAACACTGAAATTGTACATCCTAACGTTTAAGGGCCAACGGCAAGGTCATAACCGGTGTCAAGATCCCTAACCAGACTTACCCCTCCCACTTAGGAGGGGCGATGGCACAGGGGCTTACCACAAGTGCAACTACTAACAATTTCCCTTGACTTGACGGGGGCACTTAAGACTCGACGCCATTTAAAGGTCGTTCGAACACTTGTGTGTGGTATCTAGAAGGTATCGTTGACCTCTCCCCACCCCACACAACTTACCGCATCTGCCGTCGCAGATGACACTAGCCCCGGGAAATTCCCCAGGAGGGTGCTGTAACCCCTCCTACAAAGGAAGGGGCCTTGACCGCCTTTCCTTTACTTCCGGCGACCCGCCCTTAGACGGGACCGCCTCCCCACTGAGGGGCCAATGGCCACCTCTCCCGAGCGCTCCCATCCGTGTTGGGTGACGCCCACTCATAGGGATCTACCAATTAGTGCTCACCGATCATGACCTTACCGCCACAGGTCCGGATAGTTGACCGGCTATCCGGACCCCCCACAAAACTCCTACCTAAAGGTCATGCTTTAAAGATTTTAACCAGGCTAGGAAGTCTCCTATGAGTAACTCGTTCCCCGCCCTCGACAGATGCACACCATCCCCCAGATACATACTATCATCATTAATACAATTATGCGAGATTGAATGCAATGTCTTGGACCGGAACAACCTACTTACTTTGTTATTCAACTTTTTAACAGAATGATTCAAAGCAGGGATCGAGATAGCCCCCCGCCACACTTTTCGTGGAATCATATGAGACCACGCAATTAGGCACCCCGGAACTCTCCTCGCTAACCAACTTACCGTGGAAAGCATAGCCTCCAGGAGCAGTCGTCTACCGGTGGTGACCAAATCATTGCCCCCCAAATGTACTATGACTATGGACGGCGGTGACCTTATCCGCCCTAACAGGCCCTCAAAAAATTCCTGAAACTGGTCAATACAGAGACCGCCCCTTCCGTAGAAGGACACTCTGTACCCGTATTCCCCAGCTATGTGAATCATGTCACCTGCTTTGAATACGTCTGCGGCCCGTCTCACGTATGAGTGGCCCACGACCCACACCTCCTTCTTCACAGCCGGTGACGTGCGACCGCTGGCTTGGTGTTGGGTCGACTGCTCAGTCTGCCCTGCCGCGTAAGCTTGCACAACTGAAAATAAACAAAAGACAAGAGGCGTGAGTACACGAATACAGCTTCACAACATGTGCAATCGCACGTACCTCTTATAACAATTGGAGGACCAACGCCCCACACGTTTCACTTGTTCTACATTAAGACCCCTGGCTGTAGCTTCAGTGGCAGCCCCTATACGGAAGGAGTGGGTCCCAAATTCGCCCGGGTCCAAGCCCGCTGCGGCAATGGCCATTGCAAGCACCCGCTGAAACTGAAACCTCGTCAGCGGGGTGGCGTCTGCATGCCTCAACAATGTCCCCCCCCATGATGCCACTCTCTGTGCTAGGTAATCTTCTAAGCACTGTACCGGACACATGGATGACTCGGGGTTCCTGCGAATGATCGTACAGTCCCCTCTCCCATCTTGGTCAGTCTTAGACCGGAGAAAGGAGACAATCATCGCGTCCCCCCTGATCTGAACATGCTCCCTGCACAAGCCCCCCGTCACATCCTGTTTGTTCCTTGCAACCAGCTCACTAACTCTCATAGCCCCGTGAAACGCCAGCGTAAATGCAGTCCGGAACAAACAGGTCTCAAATGGGGACGAGCATGTATTCGGGAGTGTGGCCAGCAACAGGGACAACCTGTCTAGACCTATCGGTCGTCTCACGTCTACTCTGCGACCCTCTAGGCGTTGCCACCCACGCAGCGCTTTCTGTACTGTGAAAGACGCTGTTGGGTCCAGGATGCCATGGGCCCTGGCAACAAAGGAAATGGCGGCACGATGCCTTTGGGCCGTAGCCACCGATTTCCCAGCCCTGTGTAAAGACATAAGAAAGAGTACTACCCACTCTTCCTGACCCCAAAGACCCCCTCTCTCTGCCCCCAAAAAGGCTAAATAGGCCTGGAACGCCCCTTCATATGCCTTCCTTGTCCTGGGTGCTAGACTCTCTCCCACGAGGTGACGAAGTTCGGGGCACCGAGAGACCAGAGAGCTTCGGGGAAGGGTGCCGGCTCCGGGTCCGCTGAAGGAAGGAAACCCGAGAAAGCCTGCATGTGAAAACGAGACAGTGCATCAGCAGCCTGATTCATCACCCCTGGGACATGTTTTGCTCTGAAAACCACGTTCAGTTGCATACATAGCAAGACAATTTCTTTGAGCAGCCTCAAAATCAATTTACAATGGGCTGACTGACTGTTGATGCATTCTACCACGGTCATATTGTCGGACCAAAAAACTACAGAATGATCTCTGAAACCTTCTGGCCAGGTTCTCAGGGCAACGAGAATGGGAAATAATTCAAGGAAAGCGATATTACTCGTTAGCCCCTTCTCGTGCCACCACAGGGGCCATCTTTGAGCAGACCAGCTCGTGCCGAAGATGGCGCCAAACCCTATGCTTCCTGCTGAATCCGTCCATAGCCCAAGCTCTTCCGAGGACACGGCTGGCTTGTTCCAGACGACTCGGCCATTGAAGTCCGCCAGGAATGTTAACCATATCCGCATGTCCTGGCGGACCTCAGCCGATAACCTCGTGCGATGATGACCCTCCTTCAGGCCGACCATCGCTTGGGCAATGGAGCGGGAAAAAGGGCGAGCCATTGGGATTACTCTCAAGGCAAAATTCAACTTCCCCACTAATTGTTGCAACTGATGCAGTGTAACCTTGGGTGTTTTTAAACATACTCGGAGGGCTGACCCGAATTGTAACACTTTGCTAGCCGGTAAACGGAAACACCCCTCCCTTGAGTCCAACTCGATCCCCAAAAACTCGAGGCAAGTCGTGGGACCCATAGTTTTTCCCGGTGCCAACGGCACACCAAAATGACCCATCAACCCACAGAATTCGTTTAAGGCCTGGGCACATTCGGGATTTCCGGCGGGGCCAAGGAACAAAAAGTCGTCAAGGTAGTGCATCACATTTCGAAAACCCGTCTTCTTAGTAAACACCCATTGCAGGAAAGTACTGAATTGCTCAAAATAGGCACATGATATAGAGCATCCCATTGGCATACACTTATCCATGTAAAATGATCCCTGGAACCCGAATCCCAAAAGACGCTGGTCGTCTGGGTGTACCGGGAGCAACCGGAACGCTGACTCGATATCGGATTTCGCCATCAACGTCCCGGGCCCCAGGCGATTCAAGATGGCTACTGCCTCATCAAACGATGCGTATCGCACCGAACAAACTTCAGGATCAATTGCGTCGTTCACCGAAAGGCCGTGTGGCGCAGACAGATTATGGATCAGACGAAACTCACCTGGGTCCTTCTTGGGGACTACCCCTAACGGAGAACAAACAAAATCCGGTACCGGGGGTACACTAAACGGGCCGGCGACCCGTCCCCGGCTAACCTCTTTCTGAATTTTTTCCTGCACCACAGATGAATGTTGTAAAACAGAAAGCTGATTCTTGCAAATCCCTACACCCTGAAAGTCCCCTACCGGGATGCGGAAACCATGTGTAAAACCGTTCCGCAGCACCCCGGCAGACGCACGATCCGGGTAATCACTGAGCCAGGGGATCATTGCCAAGGTATCAATCGGGGTCGGTAGAGGCGCCCCTCGGACTAAATTAGACCTGTTTGGCGCCTCCCTTGCCCCCATTCTCACCCGTTCTGGCTCTGCACGCTGACTCAGGATGGGATGACCCACACGTACTACATTCGTGTTTAAATTTACAGGACCCCGGAGGCCTGGTACATTTCCCTTTGTTGAAGTTATAACAGAAACCCTTTCTCCCGTTATTACCTGCGGGCCTCGACTGATCGTCGGTGCTCGTACTTGGTCGAAAGGGCGACCCCACATTTTGGCGGGAGTAGTCAACAACATTGCTCCCGACCAATGGCATTCGTAACATTCCCGATTCTTTCATTTTATCCCACGTTAAAGAATCGTAACAATCCCAGGTCAAACTCTTGTTATGTTCCTTTTCCTTCCTGAACAGATTATCATAACAAAACCAATGGTTACCTTGATACGCCGTCGAGTAACCCATAATTCGTGATTGGTAAACGGGAAACTCAGGAAGCAACTCGGGCCTACGTTCCCCCAAAATCGACGTAAAAATACCCCAGGCATTGCCCCAGTTCCCAATGTTCTCATTTACCTTAAAGGCGGCCATTTTTGCGCGCCAAACACTCGGATGCATTAGGTCCTTCTGACTTTTTACATGCTCCACATCGTAATGATCAACAAGCAAGGAAAAAATATTCACGTATTCCCCTGCCCAGATCTTTTCTTTTATGGCCAAAGGCACATGCTGTCCCAATCTCTCTCTACGAGAGGGTGCTGACTCGTCCCGTGCAATCGGCAATGGCCGCTTACCTGAACCGGACGCAGCTTCTGCCGCTTGCGGCTTGTCTATCCCTGCCAACGGTACGGCCACTCTAGCTGCCTCCTTCTTCTCACGAAGCTTTTTGATCAGCGCCTGTGCCTCAGCAGCCGTGGCGCCATCACTGCTATCCCCCAACCATGCCGCTAGCTGTGCTGCCAGCTCGGGGGGCATGTCTTCCTTAGGTGTCGGGGTGACGACAACGGGGATTGGATTCCCCTCGATCGGTACTGGGGTCGGCGCCTCGAGCGGGGCAGAGGGAGCCGGGGCGTCCCCCCCAGCTGGAACCCTTTTCGATCTCTTAGGTCTCCCTCCAGCCGGTGGTTGGCCCGATCCCTCCTCCCCATCTCGCTCCGCCAGCCGCTTCTTTATGTCGGACATATCCTTGAAAAGGGCCCGAACCATCTGCTCGGTCGTCATTCTCTTTGGGCCTTTCTTGGGCATCTCTCCGACGAAGTCTCTGAAAGACAAAGAAAAAGATCAAAACGCTCAAAATTGGCTCTTCGTTCCGTCCCGAGCTCACGTGTAGCGAGGAGGTGCAGCTTCGGAGCACAAGAACAAGAGGACGTCTTCTGGTCTTGCGCCTTCTTTTATCCGTCTTCAGGGCGGGCGAAAACCCGCCCCTGCCCGCCCCGGGGGCGTGGCTGGCTGCGTCGGTGTCTAGGCCAGCCCACTCTAGGGCGGGAAAAGGCGCGCCCCGGCTACGCCGCTTCGGGCATACCAGCCGAGACGCGCCTCCCGCCCAAAAATGGCTTCCCGGGGGGATCGAGGCACTCATCCATACGTTCGGGGGGACCGAGTGGTCGCCCCTTTCCATACTCACTGACCCATACACCCGCTGACTCATGTAGTCACTCATTCATGCAGGTAGTTGCACACCCTCTCACCCATCCACACAGACACTCATACACCCATACAGATATACAGACAACTGATCAATCACCATACACCAACACATGTACACACTCTTCAACCCATACAGCCACTTCAACACCAACTGACAGACTAAGACTGACCTTCAGACAACCTAGTCAGTGACCCATATCATCACTGAGATACCTAATCAGTCAAGCACATTCTGAATAATTGATACAGGTACTCACACTGGATGATGTCATGAGTGATGTCGTTTGAGATGTCATCAGTGATGTCACTGACCATATCATGAGGGATGTAAAATGTTATTTCGTAAGCAGTGCATTGAGGGGGCACGAGTTATAGTTAGCTCGGCTAACTATAACTGCTGAATTTCTCAGGTTTTGTACGAGTGAAATGTCAGCCTAACTATAAAGTCCCTGTAATCTTTGTTTTTTTCAGTAAGTATCTAAGGCATTTTCAATCCTATTTCCTAATTATAACTACCCTTTACACTTTGTTTTTTTCAGTGAATTTCCAAAGTTTTTTTAAATGCTTGTTTCTAACTATAACTTACTTGTAACTTTTGTTTTTTCAGTGAATGTTCATGGTTTTTTAAGAAGCAATGGTCTTTGCAGAATGGTGTGCAAAGGGGGAAGGGCCTCTGACCAGCTCTATGAAATCCTGAGGAGTGGGACTTATAGAAAGTACCAGAAGGATTCTTGGTCGCCATGGTCCTTTAGGATCCAAGAAAACTTTATTCTCCAACCACCAGTGTGCCAGTAGATGTGTTTGCAGAGTGGTGCAGAAAAGGTGTGTGGTGGTGGAACACCTCTTAGCAAACTGAATATGTGGAACTTGCATGAGGTAACAAAAGGGATACTTGGCCCCCAAATACCCTCAATAGCCAGGGGGACTTCATCCCCCAACTAGTACTATGCCAGGAGGCACGTTGGCAGTGTGATGATTGCACAAGTAGTGCCTGCATGATTATATGAGTGCCATTGCCAAGGACAGCCTGTGAGTATGGTGTGTGTTTGAAAAAGTGTAAAAAACATATATAGACGTATTTCACATAAAGTTTTAGTGCCACTATTTAGTGAGATACAAATCTAACTTCCCGTTTGTATTCATTTGTTAAAATAACTGCAACAAAAATGCATTTTCCTTCTTCACAGCAACACTGGAGGTTGCAATGACATCAGTAGTCACAAATACAAATGAAAAAGTGTAACACAGATATATAGACATATTTTACACAAAGTTTCAGTCTAGCTGCTTTGTAACATATTGCTTTAACTTAATTTTAACAACATATTTGTAAAAAAAGAACAGTTTCCAAAATTAACTGCTGAACTCACGAACGAGACATAACTTTAAAACCAACATCAAACTATCCATTGTGAACTAAACTCATGGGGGATGAAAAACTGCTGCAAAAGTAGTGCAATGCACAATATGTGATAGGACCTCGAACAAAAAATAATCATGTGGGACCATTTCCATCTCATATTATCTTAAAACCTATCATAGAAAACTTCTCCAAGTGGCTATCTACAAGAGGGAAGCTGGAGGACCATCTACATCAGTAGCAGCAGCAACAATACCCACCCAGAAAGTATCTTTAGAGGTACAGACTACAACAGATTTGGCTCTACAGTTTTCAAGAATGACCATGTATTGTTGTGTTTTATCTAAGACCCTAATTAAATATTTCATATTTAGTAATAGTCAATGCAAACCAAATGTGGCAAGGCTACTTCCTTAGACTCCTAGAAAGCACAACAAGTTCTTACAACATACCAAACATCCAGCAACCTGGGAATTCCCCATGCTTTTGTTTTGATGTGTCTTAGAACTCCTGCAAGCACTGAAAGAACGGTCAGTTCTTAGTGACATCTTTAATTGACGTCTTATGTCCAACCATTGTATGTAACTGTATATATTTTATACCTTTTAAGTATCATGTGGCTCAGAAACCATATCAATTCTTTTACAGTATTATTTCGTAATACTCCTTTTACTGTACGCACTTTACTTTATAACAAGTATTGCAATCATAGCAATTCATTTCTCTTGCATGAGAAAGAAGACTGTTCAATAAATAACACCTTTTTATTGAAAACGCCCGTCTCTCTATTTCTCTGCACTCTGGTAAAACTAAGTATGAACAACTGACTGAGTGAAATAGCTATCTACTGTTTTCACACGACTCTGGAGATATACTCCTTATTCTGGGGGAGCAAAGTTGTCATGTTTATGGGGTTGTCAGAAGCTGAATCCCTTCTTGTCTAAATCAGGGAAGTTCACTCCTCCCTGTTCATTCGAGAAAGTTTCTAGTGACCTCTGAGCTAGCTGGCAAACGTAAATTAAGTCTAACATATTCAATAGAGACTTAGTCGACCTCAGTCCTACGTCTAAACTATTGTTTATGTTATTCCAATGCGCAGAGCCTATTGGGAAAATAGGAACTACACTACAGTATTGCATGGACTGTAGTGTTTTATATCAGCTGGTGAGCAGTGTGTTAGATGTATTCACAATGCTGCCAAAAATCATACATGGTATTTTTTTCCACCTTTTATATTTTTTGCACATTTCAGAAGAGGAGTTCATAGTAAGCAGTAAGAAATCAATGCATAGGAGAAGCTCACTCATTTTAAATAGCAACACAACAACAACACCGAAGCAGAGAGGACATTCATAAGTCCAACTTCAAGATTTGGCCCACAGTTTTCCCCAATGGCATCCTACTGCATTGATTGCAGAGTTGCAGTTTGTGCTGGAGAGCAATCCATAATGGCCCTTCGCAATGCTGGAAAGAATAATAAATGTTTTTAATTTTTTATTTTTGCCCTTCTACATTAACAGCTATTTTATTATCTTACAACATGGGTATCTAATATAAATGTGTTGTTCTTTTTATTATCTTCCACTTTTTGTAACACTACTTACATGTAACATGCTGTATTGACAAGTCATATCTTCGGTCTACAAATAAACATACAGGTAACTTTTGCCAGTTATCATAATTTACTTTTTCACATTTTAAATATAGGCCAACAGTCTGTGTTTAAATCTTCTAGTAAATGGATCAACATCATATACAAATATACTCTGGGTTTTTACAGATTAGTGTGTTACATTTATAATCTCTTTTTTAAAACTATCAACTGTAAAACATGTGTCTTTTTTCTGCAACTCCTTCTCTCAACAACTCTTAATTTTTCCTAGAATCCTGCACAGGACCAAAGAAACAAAACTGCACATCACCACAAACCTTTTCTACGTGTGCCACACTATCATGCAAAAGTGCTCTACCTATTTCTCCTAAATATAAAGCAGGAGTTTTCACAAAATATAGCCTCAAACCTAAATTTCACATTGTTGTATGGTCTAACTTATTTTGTGTTTTAAACTTCTAGTTGGAAAGATACCTAGGAATTTTCTTAATGGTTTGCTGTCTAATACTAGAAACACAACTACATTTGTATTTGTATGAAGTACCCATACTACCCTTCCTTGTACCTCCTCCTCAATAATTTCTACATTTATAAGTACCATCACCTCTTTTGCTATAGGACTGCCATTCTTCGTTTCATTATTGTCAGTGTCGGCAGTGAGAAACAGGAACCTAAAATATTGGTGACATAATTATGACAGTATTATACAAGGTTTCCAAGGTAGTCAAAAAAGTCGGCCATTTAGCAACTCAATACATAATATACAGCAGCTATATACAATATTATGCGCTGTAATTGGTTCGCTTTCATTTGTTGTCGATGATGTTTCGACCCTCCCAATTACAATATCATTAGGTTGGACAAAGCAAGTGGACAAGGTGGAGGTATCGCCTGTTTACATTGTAACAATCTAAAAGTGAAAGTACTACAATCTGACCTTCCGCCCTCTTCTGAATACCTATGCATTGAAGTTGTTGGTAGCAACAATCACCCATATAAACTGCACACGTTCTACTACCCGCCTCATGACAACCTTCCCTTCACAGAACCAATCACGGACATCATCTCGGCTAATGCAGATTTCCATGGCACTCATGTCTTCCTGGGAGATATCAACCTGCATTGGAACGATGTGAATGATGTGGTGGGAAATAGCCTTAAATCCTTCTTACTAGACCTCAACCTATTCCAAATCTGTTACATCTCTATGCATATTAAACCTGTGTGTGCGCATGATGGCCAGAAGCCATCAAGCGTCACGGTGGGTGTGTGCGGGGGACGGCTCCCGGCCTTCTGAACCCCACCCACTCATTATTTCCCCAGCACTGTGGCGGATTTTGCACCGTGGTCAAGGGGTTAAAGGAGCTACCTTAGATCTTGTCATTGGTAAACCCAACGCCATCCTTCTGCATTTGATCCTCCAGTTCGATTGGACAGACCAGTATTGCATCAACTTCCTCATCCTGGAGTTGGTAATAAGCTAGTGGAGCCCAGCCTTAGAACCCCAAACAATTGAAAGGATGTCCACGGAACATCAACTCGCACAATCTGATTGCTCGCTGCGATCACATCTTAACCCCTCCATTGAACTAAGCATGGGCGGAAAATCCGTTCCGCTCGCGGATTTTGCGGATTTTCGGTAAATTCGCAATCCGCGAACTCTCGCGAATTTACCAAAAATCCGCAAATTCGCACGCAGCGGATTTTTTTTCTTGGTGATACAATATTGCGGCGTGCGGCATTAACTTACCGTCATTCAGCGTTTGCCGAGTTGTTTTTCTCGATATTTTGCGAGTGCTGGGCCATTTTGGATCTTGCTGCGTGATCACGCGGGAGTTTGGCGACGCATCGCAAGAGTTCGCAATTGCGAACATGTAGGTGCGGCGGGCAGCAACAATCTCGCACTCGCGAAATTACAAAATTTGCATTTCTGCACAGAAATCCACTAGCAAGCAGCATAGACCTTCTGAAAATGATGATTTTTATCAGAATAACTCCTCAGGTTGACATTTGCCTGCACTTTTTTGGATTTGAGGCCTTTTGACTTTCTTTGGGTCACTTTTGGATTAGAAATCAACTTTCACAAGTAAGTTTGTTTGGGGCATTACAGTTGCTGTTCTGCAGAAAAATGAGTTTTGCAAAACTGAAAGCACTCAGCAGGTGCAAAAGTTCACTCATCATTAGTAACCATTCCCTGTAGTACTTCCTGAGGGGCCCCTCCAGAGTTCAGTTGCCTATGTTTGTTTGGGGCATTACAGTTGCTGTTCTGCAGAAAAACAAGTTTTGCAAAACTGAAAGCACTCAACAGGTGCAAAAGTTCAAACTCATCATTAGTAACCATTCCCTGTAGTGCTTCCTGACTGGGGCCCCTCCAGAGTTCAGTTGCTAGTTGCAACAATTCTATGACCCTGCTCTGACCCTCACAGCAGGCTCATAGAATAGCTACAAGTAGGCCACAAAGGTCCTGGAAAAAAAATTGCACTGCAACAGAAAGCAAATTACAGATAAGGAAGCAGGTGCCGGACTGGAATTTTAAAACAGTGACACATTAATAAATCAACCCTAAATTAATTCATGTCAGTTGAAGCAGGGCAGGTGTGCTTGCTTTTCCCCCCCATAATCTACAGTGATGAACCAGAGGGTGGCATTGATGTACCAGAGGGTGGCATGGGTGAAACAGGGTGGCAGTGGTGAAACAGAGGGTGCTGTGAACCTGTGATGATGAACCAGACGTAGAAACAACATAGTCACGACCGTTGCGAGCCGACAAGTATGTTCGCAATTGCGAACTGGTACAAAACCCTCGCGAACTGGCAGAAACCCTTACGAACACAAAAAAAGAAATCTGCAAATTTGCGAGAATTCGCGGATTTTGTGGATTGCGAGTTCGCAAATACGCAAATTCACGAACGCCAGATTCGCAAAATTTGCCCATGCTTACTATGAACATGTTGGATGTCCATGACTTTACGGTCCATTATAACCACTCAATGACTAAGGTATTAGACTCAGTTGTGCCACTACAGCTTAAAAGACTATCCTCCAAACTCTCCACACCTTGGTTCAATGATAGTCTTAATACCAAAAGAAGGAGTTTAAGACTTGCCAAAGATTGTGGCAATCCTATCCTTCCCTTGAATATCTCTACCATCTGAGATCCCTAAGAAGTATCTAGAACAAACAAACAGATGCTCGAAGGCCACCTTCTTCAGGTATCAACTAGAGCAAGCAAAAACAAGTCCAAAAACTTTTAAAACTCATCAAGTCCCAAGCTAACAGTCATCCTAATCTTTCGCCACTGGGTCAAGGGGCACTGCCGAACTGCAAAGAATTTGTTGATTTCTTCATGGATAAGACTGCTAAGATTGAAGTTGAACTACGCTCTGCCCTTAATCACCTGTGAAGTAGTCCGCTTTACATCCTCCTTCCTCCTTAGTTGGATGTCACTGTCCCTGAGCAGCCTTACCTCCTCAAAAACAGCGCACCCTGGAGCCTTTTCCAAACCTTGGATGAATTCCCTATATGCAAAACGCTGGCTACTCTGAAACCTTCTAATTACTACAACAACCCCTGCCATCGATCCTCTCCTCGGAAGTAAGAACCTCCTTACTCCCACTTTGGACTAAGATCGTCAATGCATCACTTTGGCAAGGTGCTATTCCGGATTTTCTAAAATTGGGACAAGTTACTCCAATTCTAAAGAAACCATCTGCAGATCCTAGAGACCTTCATATCTGTTTCCCAATCTCTAACATCTACACCTTGGTAAAGCTCCTGGAGAAATGTGTGCTCGCCCAACTCTGTAACCACATTGATAATTTCCAAATCCTGGAACAATGTCAATCTGGTTTCCACCTGGTCCATAGTACAGAATCTGCGTTAACTCAAATTGTCGATGATGCGCTGAGAATGTTGGATCAAAATGAATATTGCCTACTGATCCTTCTCGACCTTTTGTCAGCATTTGATACTGTCAAACACCATAACCTAATTGACCTCCTGGAACACAGGATGGGGCTGGCTGGGTCTGTACTAAACTGGTTCTCCTTATTGTTTCATAGCAGATCCCAAAGCTCCAAGCTGAACCAATCCCTGTCTCATCCTTTGCAGGTCATGCTGGGGGTTCCAAAGGGTTCAGCGCTCTCAACCACGCTCTTCAACGTGTTCATGGAGCCTCTGACAGAAATTCTGAAATCATCCAGCATTCACTATCACATGTATGCAGATGATACCCAATTAAACCTGAAGATCACCTCCCCTGAGGACAACTAGTCCCTCAACTCAGTCCTACTGGAAACTCAAAGCTGGCTGACACGTAACCACTTGAAGCTAAATGCTCTCAAAGCTGATTTCCTCCTAATCGCACCACACAAGCCATCTCCGGTCATGGAACAATGGTTAAATCAGTTTACTGCTCTGTAGGCCTCATCTTGTCGATTCGGCTACCTCTCGGGAATTATGTTAGGAAAAAGACAGAACATGCAGAAGCACATGTCATTTCCCTCACCAAAGGAGTGAACTTCCAACTCAGCATGCTAGGGAAACTTAAACCTTATCTCCCTGCTCATGACCTAAAGGTTGCAGTGCAAGCCATAGTGATCTCAAAGCTGGACTATGGCAGCCCAACCCGGCACCTGTTAGGGTTGCCCTCAACTCTTGCTGCTAGGCTCGTAACAGGCGCTAAAAATACAAGAATATATCTCCTGACCTGTTGTCCCTGAATTGGCTTCCATATGGAGATTGGATACTGTTAAAAATAGCATGCATGGCAAGCAAAGCCATTTACTTCAATACCCCGCCGTACCTCGCTCAGAAACTGGAGCTCTCATGTGGTTCGAGAGCCTCCAGAAGCACCAGCACCCTATTGCTCAAACCACATAAATTAAAGAAAAGAAAAACATACAATCAAGCCTTGTCAGGTATGGCACAGAGGATTTGGAACTCCCGTCCCCCCAAAGTCAGGGTGAATCCTTCCACTCTCCTCTTCAAAAAGGAAGTCAAAGTGCTCTTGTTTAACCCTGGACTTCCAACTACACTACGCTCTCGAAGTTTACATAGTTTGTGCTACTTCGCGCAATGTGAATTGCACATAGCACAGTGCATAATCAAGTAATGTAGCGTAGTTGACATTTTTTGCTCGCTCGCGGTCCTCAACGTCAAGTTGGCGACCGCGAGCAAGCAAAATGACATCCCGGCTAGACTTTTTCTTTGTTCGCGATCAGCAACATCAAGTTGGCGATCGCAAACAAGGGAATTAAACATCCCGGTGAGATTCTCAACGCGGGGAGGTCATGTTTCTCATTGCGAGTGGACGCGTATGCTCGCGACCGCTCGTGATGAGAAACTACCAGTCCACATTGGGAAAGCTGTAGCTCGAGTGAAAATCTACTCGAGCAGCAGAAAACGACAGCTCGCACTGTGCGAGATGCTGTTTTCAATGATTGCACAGAGCGGACAAACATCCCGCACTATGCAATCATCGCGAACAGAGCACTACGCATATATCGCGAGTAGTACGAAGTACACTTCGCGTAGCTACGTGTAGCGCAACTACGCAAACTACGCCCAGGGCTACTCTTGATACTATTTGGTATTGAGGTAAAAGTCGCTGATTTGTTGTTGTAATTTGGCAGCAATTAGGTTAGCATTGGCAGAAGGCATCTTTTATTTAGAGACTATCTTGTCCGTTTTGTGGAATCCATGTTGTATTTCTGTCAGCCATTTTGTTTGTCATGTGCTACCATGTGCTCTGTCCCACCTTTCTGTTAACTGCTCTTGAAATCTGCCTAGAGACAAGATATATTTAGCATCTTCCACCTTCGCACATGCTCAGTTGAGCTTGCACCTGTCTGTTCAGCTGCCACTAGAATGTAACTGTCAGGATGTGTTTGCAAAAAACAGCCACTGTTAGCTCCTCCCACTTCTTGACGGTGTATCTTCTGTACGACCTTATATGTACCTAAAACCAGCATTTTGTACTTGTACAGCCTTCATTTGAGCCCCTGTGTGGGTATAAAAGGACCAAGCTCCTTCCATTCAGTGTGCTACTTCATACATTACCGAAGGGTGTTGTGTGAATGTAGTTCCACCTCATTAGGTTTAATAAATCTTCTATTTTCTATTCCAGTTTCTGTGCCAACTTCTTCCTATTGGTCTGAGGACTCTGTCCAGAGAAGGGAGAACCCCTTGCACTGGTAGGCCTTGCTGAGGCTTTCCAACACAAATTGGGGCTCCAACGCGGGGCTCATTGGCGACTCGATGCCCGAAGGACTAGTCGAAATGAAGGATTGGAATCTCGATTTGGACGCCATTGCTCCCTGAGAAGACCCGAGTCTTGGCAACCACGGCGTTTTACCTTCTTTCCGATCTGACCATCCAGGTGGTGCCGGCCTTCAACTGAGATCTCTTCTGTTGATTCGCCGTGCAGTGACCATTTGGTCGACTTGAGAACTTGGCAGTTGGAACCTGGACACCATTTGATTGGTAAGAGTTGTTCTGCGGCACTTGCTGTTGGTTTTTTATGCCTTGGATTGGTAAGGTAGTTTAGTAACACTTACTGTGGCTTTTGATTTGAAGGATTGGCCAATATTAGTATTTGTTTGTAAGGTATATATAAATTGCAATTTCTATAGGCAGGTAATGAGGAGATTTTTCTGTATTTGAATTTGTTTGACCGGTGCAACGTACAAAGAGTACTTTAAGCGCTACTTTGATTATAATTCTGCATATTTTGCTCTATTTTTGGCATGCCTGTTTCTAGCACACTTCGTAGGATGTGTTGCTTTTGTAGAGGGACCAGTTTGAGACTCGATGAAGAACAACCGCCCCCCCCCCCTCCCTCCCCCCGGATGGGACGCCTAATAGGGACATGTATATTTCTTCTATAATGTACAGCACGTTATGGAATAAATACACTTGTAAGGATCCTGAGTTGCGTTGGCCTATGCATGGGTCATTTGATTTGCAAAAAAATCAGTATGTGGAACAATGTATGTTTAAGCGAAAGACTAGGGAAGACATGTTTGACTGTGTGCGAATGTGGGAGAAAGAGGTGCGCGCACGAAGGAAGTGTGAGTAAGCCTTGATTGAAAAAGAACAGCGAAACACAAGGAACCGAAAGAACTAAAAGAGAGAGAGGATAGGTAGCGCCATTTACAGGTAACTGGCCAATAGGCTGTTAGGCAACCCCTTTATCCTATCCTTAATAAACCGCAAGATGATTTTTTGTTATTAGATCGTTCTCCACCTCTGTATATTTTCCCTTCTGCTCCTCATAAGTCCGATGAGGATTCTTCTACAGACCAGGATAAAGCGCGAGAAACTTGTTCTATGTTGCCCACCGCGCGTTCTGCTGAGCTTAGATCTGCTGCTTACAAAGCCGCCCGTAATACTGCTTCTGCCTCTGAACTTTTAGATGACATGAAGAATTGGCAGGAAAGGGTACAAGTATATTTTACAGAGGTGTTTGCCACAGAATTAGTTGAACATTTTAGGAAACATTCTGAGGAATTGGAGCCTGTTGATATAGCAAATGATTGTAAGCAAATGCGTGATGGTCTTTTTCTCTTTTCTCAGGTGGGTGGCTTTATAAGGCGTTTGGTTAAATTGCATGTTGAGGCAGTCCGTTTGGGAGAGGAGAAAAAGGCAGCAGACGCAGCTGCACCAACATCCCAGACCGGCGTGGCACAAGCTTCTATCTTCGTAACAGATAAGACTATGATAGTTCATGCAAAACCTATGAGGGAAGCAGCGCCTTTGTATGTTCCTCCTAGAGGCGAGGGAACAGATGATGATAAAAGTTCTGCCGATTTGAAGGGCTACTTTATTTATAATTGGGGCTATACTCCTTGGAATAGAGCAGATGTTATGACCCTTAAAAATGCATTGCCTGATCCACGCAAAAATCCATCAGCTTTTTATGAGGAAGTTGAAGGTGCTATTAGCTCTTGTCCCATGACTTTGCCTGATATTGATTTGTTTTTTGGATTGATATTGTCGCCAGACATGTGGAGAGCTGTGCGTAAAGTTGATGATCGTGCAACTTTTGGGGCATTATGGAATGAGTTAGAACAAATGGATGTAGAGCGTGAGCCTGCACAGAAACGGTGTAAATTTATTTTAGATCTCCCCACAGCTATATTAGTAGATAGATTGGACTGTATTAGTGTCGTGTAAGCAAAAGGCAGATGAATCCGTTTCAGATTTTTTTTACACACTTTGAGGAGGCATTCCGCGATTTCAGTGGCCAGTCATTGACAGATGACATGGGAAGGCATCTGTTTGTCGATAAATATATCGCAAACCTTTTGCCAGGAATAGCTAGTCACCTAAAGGCCAGTGAGAGTTCATGGACTACCTCTTCTCTGGTTTCTCTTTTGACTATGGCTCAGTATTATAAACGCCAGGAATTAGAAGCAAAGGGTAACGAGGATAAAAAGACTAAAGAGTTGAAAACAAAGTTTATGTTGGCTCAGGCATATTTAATTGTGGGTTTCTAACGCGCTAGAATCGACTACCAAAGGAGTATTTCTGTGCAATAGACCGCTGGGGAACCCGTCCTGGCTTTCCCTGTGAGATGGTCCCTACTGGGTATCTCCAAGGTGAAACCAGGCATCCCCGGCGTATGTGGGGGGCTGATGTGGAGATGAGGCAAGCTAATGCCCAGAGTTGCCGAGTGTGATCCCTGGTTAGAGTAGGCACCGAGGCGAGAATTATCAAGTCCGCTGACCCTGGTCCATGACCCTGCCGCGTCGGGAATTGAACCATGGTCCCAGGCCGTCCTCTGCTCCCGGGTCTGCCGCCTCTAACCAGTGAGCCACACCACTCCATGGTACACCTTCTAGAGGTCATGATAGAGGTGGACGTAGATCTTATGGTTCGTCTTTTTCCTCTAATGCTCGTCCGAATTTGTCTGTTGACCATTGTGCGTACTGCAAGAAATTTGGACATTGGATTTCTGATTATCTAGTGCTGCATGCTAGCAGTGTCCACGTGGCCGGGGACAAATGAGAAATCGTTCAGGATATCCAGGGCCTAGAGGAAGCACGAATGATTGTGCTAGGTTTGATGATAATACACATGGGCAGGATGGGTTTAACACTTTTGATAGAAGGAACCAATATCAAATCAGCTTCACTCCCTAGTACTTAGTGGGCTACTTCAGACACTGATGTAGGACAAATGGTTATTTCACCAGTGCATATTAGTGTCAAGGAGGGAGCTTCATTGCCGCGCTTGCCTCAATATAAAATTTCTCAGGAAGGCGAAGAAGCACTCATTCGCATTGTCCATGATTTGATTAAAGTGGGGGTTGTGGAGGAAGTCCCTTACAATGTTTATAACAGTCCTATTCTGCCTATTTTGAAAAAGGATACTGATACTAGGATTTACAAATTCATTATTGATTTGCGAGAAGTTAACAAGATATTAGTACCACTATACCCAGTGGTTTCTGGCATAACAACAATACTTACTTTGATTCCCTCGAAAGCGACTATATTTAGCGTGATTGATTTGAAGAATGCTTTCTTCTCGATCCCTATTCATCCTGATAGCAGATATTTGTTTGGTTTCACTTTAAATAATCGATCATAAGGATTTTGTAGAATTCCTCAAGGGTACACTGAGAGTCTTAGTATCTATAGCCAAGCATTGAAAAGACAACTTGATTATTTCGTCTTACCTAAAGGGGTGGCTCTCATTCAATATGTCGATGACATCTTGTTGGCAGCCGATACGCCTGAACTATGTGAAGAGTGTACATTGTCTTTGCTTTGTTTTCTTTCTACACACCATCATAAAGTGTCACGAAATAAATTGCAATGTTGTAGACCGAAGGTAACCTACTTAGGTCACCTCCTGTGTAATGAGAGCTGTGCACTTACATCAGATCGCATTCAAGCAATTTTAGACACACCGGTACCTTCCACTCATAAAGATGTCTGTGCATTCATTGGTCTGACCTCGTTTTGTAGGCAATGGATATTAGGGTTTTCTCACATTGTCAAACCCTTGCCAGCACCTTTGACGAAAGATACTCCAATGCCCCTTCCATGGACAGGTGAATGTGAGAATGCTTTTCGACAGTTACGTCCAGCTCTTTGTTCTGCACCAGTGTTAGGCACTCCAGATTACACGAAGCCTTTTACACTCTATGTACTCGAAAAAGATGGATGTGCATTGTCAGTTCTAGTACAAACACACGGTTACAAGCAGCTTCCATGTGCATATTTTTCAGCCGTCCTTGATCCTGTTGCTCGTGCATTGCCTGGGTGTTTTCGTTCAGTTGCAGCAACAGCTGTGTCCATACGTCAGAGTGAAGGGATAGTTTTGTCACACAAACTGTTGGTGCTAGTACCCCATGCAGTAGATGCCCTTTTGGAATCATACTAAGACACAAAACTTAACTAGTGCTCGCCTGACAGGATATGAATTGACACTGTTAGCACCTCATATTACCTTGAAGAGATGCGCAACACTGAACCCAGACACTTTGTTGCCATATCCTGCGACTCAGTCTCAGTCAAAGGAGCCTCACAATTGTATATTCCTTACTGAGGACCAGACAAAGGGTCTCATCGATTTGCAAGATGCGCCCCTTCCAGATGTAGATGGGGAACTGTGGGTTGATGGGTCCTATTTGAAGTTACCAGATGGCACAACCTCAGCTGCATATGCAATTACGACACTTCAGACAGTAGTGGAAACAGCTTGCATACCTCAGAAGTCTGCTCATGCAGCTGAGCTAATAGCTTTGACACGAGCATGTGAGCTTAGCACTGACTTGTGTGTGAACATCTATACAGATAGCCGCTATGCTTTTGGAGTGCTCCATGATTTGGCCTGCTCCGGAAATAAAGAGGCTTTCTTACATCCCACAGGATGCAGATAATGCATGGAGAATTAGTACATAACCTTTTGACTGCACTGATATATCCGAAGAAGATAGCAATTGTGAAGTGTAGTGCACACAAGAAAGTGACTGATAAGATAGGAAAAGGTAAGGCCTTTGCAGATTGCGTAGCTTGTGAGACTGCAATGCAACAAAGCACTACTACTATGTATACAGTGAAGTCTCAAGCTGAGCGATGGCATGATGCTAGACAGGAAGTGTTTTTTTTTTTCTTTTGTTTTTTTTGAAGTTCAACAAAATCTTTATTGTCGTGACTTAGGCATAGTGAACACAGCCTTTGGCCTACAACCCTGGGGCCGGCCGCGATTTGCAGAATCTTAGTATCAGTTAACAACACAGCCTTTCAGCTGGCAACCCGGGGGTCCAGCGGCGTATCTCCAGTAACGCTACAGTAATATATCTTGATTATACGGAGCCAGCTGAGTGCTACTTCACATGCAACTTCATTTTTGGGGGGTGTGTAGCCCCTTTTTTATTGAACATTTAGAACAGTAAACCGATGAACTCCTGGGCAATTCTACACTCTGATACCCTTCGTGTGTAGCATGGTGTATGTGCATTCAATACTGGCTAAGTCTGTTGAGCAGTGTAGGTGACCTAGTAGACATGTGGCAACAAGGGCGAATCGAATAATGCAATGGTAATCTATACCTCCACTGCATCCCCCTCAATACTCAATAGGTAGTCAGTCAAATAACACCAATAGTTCTTTGAACGTGAGCTTCTGGGCAATTCCTCCTCATACGTTAGCAGCGTGTCCTTGCAATAGGTCAGGTCCGTTAGCCATGCCTTAGTGTCTGGGACCTGTTTCCCTTCCCAACACCTAGATACTTGTCGTTTCGCAAGTAATAGCGCTACAGCACAAAACTTCCGCTTCCCCGCTCTAACATTGGGTAAGAGACCTAATAGACAATTTTTTATAGTACACTCTACCTCGATCCCCACCATTTCACTCAAAGTGGCTGTGATCGCACCCCAATACGTGTTTATCTTTTGACAATACCAAGCTAAATGGACAAAATCCGCCCCATCGTATCCACAACGCCTACACCTGGCATCCTCGCGTAACCCATATCTATGCAACCTTTGCGGTGTATGGTATGTTTGATGTAGGTATTTGAGATGTGTGATACGCAGGTTTCCATTTGAAGTGAGCAGTTTGAGGAGCGTGCAAGCAATAGACCATTCACGCTCTGTAAGCGCTTCCGGTAATGAGTCGTTCCACCTCTGCAGGGCCCTGTCAGCGTTGTGTGGAAGTACACTTTGTGCCACCTTGTATAATCTGGAGACCAGATGGGATGTGTTCGATGAAGTTATTATAAATTGTAGTGACTGCAAAGTTGGCGGTTCTACTGGGTAGTTCGGGTATAGTTCCTGAATCGCCTTCTGTAATCTAAAGTTTGTGAATCTGAAAAGTAGTGTTGGGTTACTTACATAGGTCAGATCATCAGCTTTGCGAAAATTCCCTTCGAGATATAGATCCCCAAATGTGTCTATTCCTATGTTTTTCAGTATGTCCATCCCTACTTTTTCGTTAGCCACCGATATGTTCGGGTGGAAGTGCAGTGGGAGTGCCGGGGCATATAACGGTAGCTTGTGAGTCATCCTCCCCAGTGTTCTCCATGCGTGTGCAGTGGTGTCAACCGTGTTGATATCTTTTGAGTGTAGCGGCGGGCGTTTATGCGTTATTATCGCCGTCAAGGGAATCGGTGCTGCATCACCCTCTTCCACCGCCGTATGCGTGAGATACGGGGTGGTATGATACCAGTGTGACGCGTATTGGGCCTGGGCACACAGATAGTAGAGTCGAAAGTCTGGCACACAAAACCCCCCCCTTTCATAGGGCAGCGTTAATGTGTGTAGGTCTATGCGTGCCTGTTTACCTGCCCATATAAGCTTGAGTACTAGGAATGTTATGTGCGTAAAGATTGCTTTAGGCGGCGTGATCGGTATGTTATTGAATAAATACAACAGCTTCGGGAGGACACTCATCTTGACGATTGCAATTCTGTCCGCCAAAGACAACGGTAGTTGTATCCATCTTGCTACTCTATCTTCCAGCTCTGCAATCACCCTACCATAGTTTGTCCTGATCACTTCTTCGGGGTCTCTGCTGTACCATATTACCAGGTAGCGCGTGGGGTCGGTCTGCCAGTCCAGTGGAAAGTCAGGTGAATGCGGCGCGGTGGAATCCGTGAGTGGGATGATTAGTGATTTCTCCCAGTTAATCTGTAGCCCAGAATGGCGTCCGAATTTCACATACTCACGCAGTAATGGGCTAAGATTCTGTTCAGGGTCCCGCACATAGAGAAGCATGTCATCCGCATACAGCGAAATATGCAGGGGCCTCCCGGGGAAATGCAGAGCTGAATGATTATGTGTCTGTCTAATTATGCACGCAAGTGGTTCCAGGGCCAAGGCAAATATTAAAGGCGACAACGGACACCCCTGTCTAGTCCCTCTCGCAATATCAAAAGGTGCCGACATATATCCATTTACTCTCACTCTTGCTACTGGCCTCGTATACAGAAGAGACACCCAGGAGATATACCGTGCCGGAAATCCCATCCTCTGCAATATCGTGAATATGTAGGACCATTCGATGGAGTCGAACGCCTTGGCTGCGTCAAGCATGACGGCAGCCGCTTTTGTCTGGGGGTTGAGGTAGTGAGATAGTGCAAATAGCGTTCTCGTATTGTGGGATGTGGCTCGCGTCGAGATGAACCCCGCCTGATCCGGAAGGATCAAGTTCGTCATTAGGGGCTGCAATCGCTCCGCTAGGAGTTTCGCTAGAATTTTGGAGTCCACATTTAAAAGGGACAGAGGACGATATGATTCGCAGAGTTCTGGTTGCTTACCAGGCTTTAGGAGAGTAATGATCACCGCCTCTCGTAGTGACGGCGGTAGTTCCTTCTGGTCAAAGGCCGCGCCATACATCTCAACCATGTGAGGGGCAAGGATATCAACAAATGTTTTATAAAATTCACAGGTGTAGCCATCCGGCCCCGGCGCTTTCCCGTTTGGTAATGCATGTATAATGGCGGTCACCTCTTCCACTGTAATCGGTTGTGCCAGGTATTCGCGCTGGTTGTCGGACAACCACGCTATAGCTATGTCATGTAGGTAGTCACGTGTTTCCTGAGGTGGCGCAGGTTGCTGGGAAGTGTACAAATCTGCATAGTTGCGGACAAAGCTGTCAAGTATGCCCGCCGGTTGTGTATGCAAAGCGCCGTCCCTGTCTCGCACCTGTGTGATCAACTGCGACCCCCTCCCATTACATATTTTCCTCGCTAACATCCTGCCGGGCCTGCCGCCCTCCCCAAACTGTCTGGCTAGCGGTCGTTTGTTTACATATTTCAGTTCGTCCTCCACATATGTTTGATGTTCTATGAGGATAAGCTTAATTTTCCCCAGAAGTTCTGCATTACCAGTATGTGCGTACTCCTTCTCTAGGACCGAGATCTCATGTTCAAGCCTTGTTATCTGCGGCCTTATATCTTTAAGTATTCCAGCTGTCGTGCCAATGCAGGTGCCCCTAAGCGTTGCATTAAATGCCTCCCATAGTAAGCATGGGTCTTCAACTGAGTCCTCATTCAACTGGAAGTATTCCTTTATTGCTTTCGTTATGGTAGTAACGTATAAGGGGTCTAACAGTGCCCGTGCATTAAAGCGCCAACTGAAAGGAGGGGGTATGTAGTGTGGTATCTGTAGTGTGAGTTCCACTGGATTGTGATCGGACAGCGTGCGTGGGAGTGTCAGTATCTGTGTAGCCCATAGCACAGCGCTATCTGTCCCCAGCCAGTAATCTATCCTCGACCAGCTGCCGTGTGACATGTTAACATGTGTCGCACCCGGTGTTGATGGGTGTTTGACCCTCCAAATATCTTTGAGTGTAAGTTCTACCAGTATGTCTCCCAGCTTGTCCCTGGCTTTCTTGTGTGGTTCCATGGAAGTAATAGAACGATCTACAGTGTCACGCAATGCTACATTAAAATCCCCTCCCCAGAGTATCGTCGTATCAGTAAATTCCAGCAAGTGATCCCACAGTTCCTGAAAAAATTCCGGGGAATCAACATTCGGCCCATACACATTAACTATTGTTACCTCTTGCCCTCTCAACACTCCCGACACAATTACATATCTTCCATTTTTATCGACAATTGTATGTGCGATTCTGTAGTCCGTGCCCTTCTTGATCAGTGTCATGACCCCTCTGGAATAGGATGAGTATGCTGCCAAATGGGTCGACTCTGCCCAGCGTGTGCCAATAGGTCTATGCACTTTAGGGTCCATGTGCGTCTCTTGAAGCAATGCTATGTCTATGTGGTGCCTATCAAGACAAGCAAATATTTGTCTGACCTTTTTGGGATTAGTGAGGCCTCTCACATTCCACGTTAGTAGTTTCAGACTATTTCTACTCATATTTACACCACAACATATTGTTTGCGCCACGTGCAGCCACCCCCACCCTTCAGTTTCAGCTTAACATTACACAGTACCATGATGGTGGATATCAAACTGTTAGCAATGTCCACGTTCCGGTATGCAGCAGTGCATCTCGATCGCCCAGTTAGTTCAAACAACAACAAACCCCAACGTCCCCAGTGCCCACCCACTCCAGCAACCCAATTCTGCTGAAGCCATTGTACCCATAGAACTGGAAATGTCAACATAACTCGTCGGGGACTGCCCTAGTGGAGGTCCGCCGAGGATGCATTACTCCATCCTAGTGAAAGGATGTGGGCGAATTTGTGTTCTGTAATCAGACCGCCTGGGCCCTGAGGCAACACCAGTCTCATTGCATGTCTCTGGATTGATAGGCGTTCAGAACAGTCTTATAGATAGTGATATGCATTATGTAGCTTGTACCAAAGGTTCACAGTGGTTGTGTACTGCAGCACATCAATAAAGTCTATACTCTGACAGCTTGTAACGTTCTGCTGCCTTGCGTACAATATTGAGTTTCTCCGCAAGTGGCCGAGCTGTGCCTCACCCCTACATGTAACTCATATCACACATTATCTCACTATATACTTCATATAGTAGGGTTAGGAGGTACATGTCAGTTAGTGCAGTTCATGCGGAGTCTCGCTTTACCCTCCTACCACCGTAGAACTGTCATTTGGGCAAGTACAGTGCAGTGCTCATCAGAAGGTCTTACCTTTAATCTGACTCGGTGTGTCTGTCTTTGCGATTGGACCGTTTACCTTTGGCAACCGCTGTTTTGATGAAATCCATTGCAGCTTTCGGGGTCGATAAGAAAATCGGTTTGTCCTCCCACGTGATCCGCAGGCGAGCGGGGTACATCATGGCATACGGGATCTGCAAATCTCGAAGTTTGGCTTTAACCTCGTGGAATTCTTTGCGTGCCTGTTGTACTGCAACCGTGAAGTCTGGAAAGAATTCAAGTTTGTTTCCCTGATGGTGGATCTCGCCTTTTTCCCTCGCCAGCCTGAGCACGGTATCCCTGTCGCGGTAATTCAGGACTCTGGCCACTATCGGTCTGGGCATGGCTCCCGGTTTTGGCTTGGGCGCCAAGGATCGATGCGCTCTTTCAATAATGAATATCGGTGATAGATTTTCAGGGCCAAACAATTCTTTGCATAGTTGTTCCACATAGGTCTCCATTCAGCCTGTGTTGGTTGATTCTGGCAAACCTGAAATACGTATGTTGTTGCGTCTCGACCTGGCTTCCAACTCCTCAGCCTTGGCTTTGATCACTTCAAGGACTTTCTCCATTCCTGTGCATTTGGCCGTCGTGGTTCTCGATTCGTCCTCCACCGTCGAGATCCTGTTTTCGGCCGTGTCCAACCGTTCGCCCTGCTTGTCGAGTTTAGCCGCCATACTGTCCACTCGGCCCGTCAAATGATCAAGTTTGCCATTTATATCCTGAAGATTAGCTTGTATGGATTTCAATATGTTTTCTATGACACTACCATCCTGGGAGTCAGTTTTGGGGTCTGCCTCTGCAGCACCAGTCTGGTTTTTCGGCGTCTTCCGCGCCTCAAACGTTAGTTTGGGCTGTTGTTTATCTGGTTTGCCCATTGTGTGCAAAAGGGGGGGTGCTGAGCCGGCACCACCTCGAGTCTCCCGCCTCTTTGATCTTTGTGCAGCGTTAGGATCCGAAAGGAGGGAATGCCACGCCGACTCCTCATGCGTAGCAAAGACAACCGGAATGCGTCTTGTGGTTGCTTAGTAGCGGTGCCCTAGCCCTGCATCAGGGTGTCGCTGAATGTCACTCCAAATTAAAGCAGGGACCGGCACCGGCAGCTGAGGCACACCACCCCAGATCTCCTCACGCTGTGCCGGTAGTGCGTGTTACTGCCCACATTTTCATGGAAGGGGGCGATCGGCATCAGCAGCAGTACCCACTGACACCCCTCCGTTCAAGGTGGTGGGATAGAGTCAGTAGCAGCTGCCTGTGAGGGGTGAAATGCCTGATATTCTGAGACCTGTGCTCTCTTTACGAGGTCTCCCACCGCATGCAGGCAGCAATATGGCACTGGTTCATCCCCATGTGGTTTGCTGTGCTAAAAGGCAGCAAGCGCCTCGCCTCCCAGTGATCAGATATTCCCCCTGTGTCCAGGCACGTTTGAGGCGCGTTCCGGTCTCCCTAATGGATGGGCGCCGCCATGTTTCTTCCCGCCGAATCTCGGCAGTTAGTGACAGACCAAAGGACAGTGGGGGTGGGGGGTCGCTGTTGTCAATGGCGCTGCTGTATTGTCCCGTTTGTGGAGTCCGATTTTAGCCAGTGCCTCCTCCCACGCTAACGGTCCCCGAACATGCAAAATGCGGGCCGCGCCACTAACTTAAACGCCGTCACGGACATTCATGCCCAGCGGTGTAATGTGACGTCGCATCAGCCCCGTACCTCCATTGTCGCCGTTGCCTGCCCGCAGTTCTGTGCTGGTCTGGCCAGGTATTCAGCATATGGAGCACCCGCCGTGAGCAAGTGCCCCTTTTTTCCCAGCCACAACGTCCGGTGAGGTCGCTCTCTCTCTGCAGTGCCAGCACGCTCAGTCTGCAGTCAGTGGTAGCCGAGTGCAGTCCGCCATAATGGGTCGCCGAGCCCGCCGGGATTCACGGCTCGCGTTGGGACTCCAGCTTGCCGAGGCTCCTCTCCTGCCGCCCTCCGCATGAACGACTTGTTCCGACGCCAGATGGTGTGCCTGGTGACCCACAGCGATCCGATTTAAGGCATGTTATTGGCGACTTTGATATTCGCCCGGCGGAGCTGCACAGCTAGGCAGCCATTCCGCTGTGCGCCCCCTAGCGCCTCTGCTAGACAGGAAGTGTTAGATTTACAGAGATCTGCTTCTGTAGCAGAACTTGAGCAATGGGATAAAGAAGGAATATTGGACATTGAGGGTTGTTGTCGCAACAAAGACTTGGATAAATGGAAATTGCCTGAGGCGTATTTACAACCTATGGTTCAAATGGCAAATGGGCTGGCACATGTTGGAGCTCTAGCAATAACTAAATTGCTTACACAAATTTGGGAGTCTCCTGAAATTGCCAGCACAGCTAAAAGAGTAATACAGTCATGTTTGATTTGTTGGCAGTATAATCCTGGTAAAGGGGCACAAACTCCTACAGGAGGGTTTGCTACACCAACCGCACCTTTTGAAGTTTTGAAGATGGATTACATCCAACTTGAACGCTGCAATAATCTGAAATATGTCCTAGTGGTGGTATGTGCCTTCAGTAAATGGATGGAGGCATACCCTACAAAGGATAATAATGCTCTCACCACAGCGAAGGTGCTTCTAAAGGAGTTTTCCCTAGATATGGTGTTTGTAAACTTTTGTGGAGTGACAACGGACCTCATTTCATTGGGTAAGTTGTTGAGCATGTCCTGAAAGGATTAGGGATCAAGCAGAAATTCCATGCAGTCTTCCACCCGCAATCAGCAGGATTATTGGAGAGGTACAACTCTACTTTGAAATTGAAGTTGGTGAAAATACTGGCTTCCACGTCTTTGAAGTGGCCACATGCACTACCCTTGGCATTGTTGTCCATAAGATCGGTGCCCCATTCACAATCTGGCCTTACCCCATATGAAGTGGTCTTTGGGAGACCAATGAACATTTGGGGAGTTCCTAAGCCTCGCCCCATACATGATGTTCCATGTGTTCTGATGAATGATTATGTGTCACAGTTAACCAACAGTTTGATCTCTATTCATCAACAGGCTCGAGAAGCTCTTCCTGACAGATCTACAGGTGAGGCCCATGAACTCTGTCCTGGTGACCACGTGATGGTCAAGGTCTTTGACAGATCGAACAGCTTGGAGCCGAGGTGGCGAAGCCCATTGCAAGTGCTCCTTGCAGTTCGAGTGATAAATCAAAAGAATTGGGTTCATAGTACTCACTGCAAGAGAGTACTACCTACCTTGGTGGAACTTGCTGTGTTGACCAACCACCAAGAGATTCTGGAGACGGAGAAAGGTCAAGCTATCTCACCAGATGAATCTGCAGCAGTCTTCCCGGACCACACGATCGCTGGAGAATCCAGATATCAGCTGAGACCAAGGACAGAATCTGCTTTGCCGAAAAAGACTGGTTGAGCTACCACCCTGGGTTAGTGAAACGGAACGCTGATTTGGCAAGGGGGTGGGATCAGTCCTGCGTAGAGTAGTGACACCCGTCTTGGCCCGTGGTGAAGAAATCTATGGCTGCCCATGGATAAGAGCTCCAACGATTGTTTCAACGAGTTTGTAGAAAGATCAATTATCGCTGTTGCTAAAATGCAGACCAAAAGAATGATTTGTGCTGTAGGGTTTGATGTAGTTCTGGTGGTTATGGCAATAATCACCTGGTTTGTTGAGAAAGTGGCTCCTGCTCGACAGCTTTTTGTTGCCACTACTACAGTACCAATGGAACATCACTATTTCACGCTTCCCTATCACGAGCAGAAGCATCGACAATCCTACTTATACAACACTTTAAATCAAATGTTGCATCATTCACATAATGCCAAGAATACCACCACCTGTTGGGTGTGTGGGGTGATACCTGCTCACCAGAAAAAGGGAAGAACACCTTTTATTCCTCTGCCGTTTTCCCATAATGAATCATGTCAAGCTTGGTATGCACTTTTGTTTGATTCTGGAAAGCCTTCAGTAGGTGGGAATAACTTTTGTCTGAATAAAGTATGCTATCAAGATACAGATGGTTATCCTCCAGCTAAAGGGACTAAATGGGAATGGGAAGAGTATCAACCAGACAATATTTCGACACCATATGTCTTTACAAACATGAGAAATATTAAGACCAATGGACCTTTTGTAATTTCTGTGACCAGAGCTAAAGCAGATTTGTGTATAAGTAGTGTTGGGAGAGTTCCAGTGGGAAGGAGTAAATGTATTTTGACACTGACTATTGAAGGTGCTAATAACAGCAGTTTTACAGCCTCACACAATACCTATTTTGTTTGTGGAAATAAGGGATACCATCAACTACCTGTTGGGTGGTCAGGGATCTGCTATGTGTCCTTTCTGTTGCCCCCTGTGTTCTTGGCACCTGCGTCATATCACCTCGACTTCAAATTGTACAATGACATTTCCAAGAACAGATACAAATGAACAATAAGTACTGATGAGGTTGATCAGACTGATACCACTTTGCAACAATATGTCGATTTTAATTTGGGTTTGTTCTTTTTCATGGGTGCTGCATTAAAACAGTAGGAAAATAAGGAGACTCACTTGTGTTGTTGAAGCTGTTAATAATCAGACAGCATTGGCACTTGGGAACACTACAGAGGAACTGCAAATTGTAAGGATTGTAGCACTCCAAAACAGATTTGTGCTTGATGTGATTTTGGCTGATCAAGGTGGTGCATGTCGCATTATCGGTAGCAGTTGCTGCGTATTTATACCAGATCACTCACCTTCAGTATACGACGCAATATCAAAACTGAATAAGATTGCTGCAGAGATTCACCCAGAGACTGGTATATGGACTTTTTCTACCTGGTTCTGGACACTATTTGCTACTTGGGGCTGGAAACTACTGACTATTTTATGTATACTGTTGGCAATAATATTTACGTGCTGTACTTGTATACAATGTGGTTCTATGCTTTGCTCCATGTGCATCACTGCTTGTACACCTGCCAAGAGAAATATTGCAGAAATAAAATAACAACAAATGCTAAATAAAGAGATCATTGAGATTATGAGCATCAACGTACAGGATGCATATCTAGATTACCACAGATAAACAAATGTCTTCAGCTAATGCTAAAAAGGTAATCTGTTGTAATTTGGCAGGGATTAGGTTAGCATTAGCAGAAGCCATTCTGTATTTAGAGATTATCTTATCCGTTTTGTGGAATCCATTTTGCATTTCTGTCAGCCATTTTGTTTGCCATGTCCTACCATGTGCTCATCATTTGCTCTGTCCTACCTTTCTGTTAACTGCTCTTGAAATCTGCCTAGAGACGAGATATATTTAGCATCTTCCACCTTCGCACATGCTCAGTGGAACTTGCAGCTGTCTTTTCAGCTGCCACTAGAAGGTAACTGTCAGGATGTGTTTGCCAAAAACAGCCACTGTTAGCTCATCCCACTTGTTGACTGTGCATTTTCTGTATGACCTTATATGCACCTAAAACCAGCAGTTTGTACTTGTACCGCCTTTATTTGAGCCCCTGTGTGGGTATAAAAGGACCAAGCTCCTTCCATTCAGTGTGCTACTTCATACATTACTGAAGGGTGTTGTGTGAATCTAGTTCCACCTCATAAGGTTTAATTAATCTTCTATTTTCTATTCCAGTTTCTATGTCAACTTCTTCCACTTGGTCTGAGGACTCTGTGCAGAGAAGGGAGAACCCCTTGCACTGGTAGGCCTTGCTGAGGCTTTCCACCACATTGTGACCCAACCGCCAAGAATACCTAGCTTTACAAGACTGTGAATATTTCGCTTTGTTGGCTCTAGGTTGATTGCTTGTATCCTTCTTGATGTATAAACTGTAAAGCATTCTGATACCATTGGTGGTCATGATTGCGCTTTAGAAAATGTTCTAAATAACATTGTCCTCTTTAATCAATAGCATGAACTAATTTGTTACCCCGGAGATAGGTTTCTTCATTAAAGAAAGTCTATGTCCAAGAAGTATGTATCCATTGTCCATTAAAAACGGTACAACAGTTACTTCTATTCACTAATCTTTTCTTTTGATTTTGTCTCCTCATGCAAAACACTATTTTGTCAAGTGTCTTCATTCTGAATCTAATTGAAAAGCTCCCTCTTCAACTACTCTCTTAACTCGTTCCTCCTGTTGCACTGCTTCTTTCCTTCTTTTACACTTTTTTAAATGTAACACTAAATTTAAAAGGCTGTAACTATGCAATCATTAAAACCTATGCAGCCATCAAAACACCCACTTACAACCCATGCAGTCACTGAAATACCGAGGCACATGCGTGCACTTTTGAAACACTCAGGCTCTACTCATGCACTCATGTTATTACACAGAGAGTACCTTGCAGGTGTTGATTCAAAGTGCCTGAACCGCCGGGTGAAGGAATTTCTGTCCTTGAATATGGTTAGTTATTGATCTCAAGGATTTTGATTTATGTAACTGATATCTGCGGATAAACTTTCAAAGTGTGGCAAAGGAGTGGCAATCAGCACATAGCATGGCAGCAGGACTATGAGAAATGAGCCATGACCAGCGAAAATGTAAACTACAGTTCCTGTGTGTTTTCACACCTTTTAAGAAGAGATGGGTATTGTGATGTTTAAGTATGAACTAATATCAAAAAGATGGAAAAACACGCGCTGCCGCTTGGAAAGTGAACAAATAACATTACGATGTAATGGCTTCCGTAGACAACTACAATGAATGGGAGACAACTGTAGTCTCTTGCCGATGTTCATGAAATGTGATCCTCTACTCAGAGTGATAGCTGAATGTTTAGGTCTCGCAGACGCAGTGCGCATGCGCTGGTTGGAAAAAGACCTTTAGCAATCGGCACAGCTTTGCTTGCACGTTTGGTGATTCCCTTGCGGGAGCAAGCAGCGGCGCCATAGGATTGTGGTAAATAAATTTTACCGATGCATTTTTCCATATAATTATCAATACAAGACAGCTCATTTAAATGAGAGGCAGAGTCCGTGGTATCTGAGTCATACGGGCTTTAATGGACAATGATCCTCGAGGATTGGATATCATGTTCCATCACCTCTAAGGTTCAGGAAGGGACATTCAACGTTTTATTAACATTACACATTATATATAGTAAAATGACACAGTTGAAACCAATACAGTAGGCGTAACAGGTGGAAAGAAAGAGATAAGAACACATGTGCGTAATAGGAGGCGTGAAAAAGGGCGTACACATGGGCGTGCACTGAACATGTCAGAGAAACGTCACAAGAATCGTCACATGTGGGTGGATGCATAGAGAAGGTTTGCAGAATCAGCAGAAACCCTTGAACTGTATGCGCGCGCAACTGGCATGACGTGTAACTGGGGAGAACTGGGGGCTTTGACTTTAGCACTAGTGGAGGAGACTGGTGTCTGGAATGTCAGGGCAACCTGTACCTATAGCATATCTGGTATCTCATGTTTGGAGGATGTAGTGTCTGAAGTAAAAGGTCTCTCGGGCAGAGGCCGTTCAATACTAAATGCTAATGCGTGCATACCTGTCTTGGTGCAACGTGCGGAGCCATGGGCCTACCATGGTAACGGGTTCAGTAAATCACTTGCAAGGAGGACAGAAAGGCCGGGCCCTTTGCTCTGCAGCCGGGAATATGTTTACCTATTTCACTAGACTGGAATGTGTTTTCGAGGAGGCTGAGCAGATAACTGTAGGCAAAACATGAATTTGGCAGGGAGTCCAGGCAGGAAGTAAGGCAGTAAGGCAGGGGTCAGGGATGCGTACAGCTTTCGGAGACAGTAGAGATGAGGCAAAGAGGCCTCGTTTAAGGGCCTAGCTCGACTGGCCCAGGAAACATGGAGAAAACGTGTGCGAAATTCAGAAGTGCACCATGTAAAGACGTTGGCACCATATGCCTAGAAGCCTAATTAACGGGATTTCTTTGCATGACTGGATAGCTAACATGTTAAGGATGGACGCAAATGTATTTGCGTCTTTCTAGCATGTACAGAACAGAAGTCAAAAAGGAATTGGTTCGAACCAGGTATCATGTTCCATCACCACGAGGGATCAGGAAGGGATAGACATGAACATGTACAATGCTTTATTAACAGAATATCATATATATAGTCAATACATATAGTGGTGATGAATGCAGAAGGCGTAACAGCTGAGAGAAACGAGATAAGAACACATGTACGTAACAGAAGGCGTGTATGAGGGCGTACAAGGAGGTGTGTGCTAGAAACGTCATAGAGAAGTGTCACAGGTGGGTGGATCCATAGAAGAATCCTGTAGAGTCAGCAGAAATATGTGGCAGAGATGCGCGCGCAGTAGCATGACGTGTGATTGACGTGGAACTGGAGGGTGAAGGGGACTTGACATTTGCGCTATACAGGGAGACAGAAGTCTGGCGTGTCAGAACAACCTAATCCCAAATCATATCTGGTATCTTGTGTTTGAGGAACTGTATTATCTAGAAGAAAAGGTCTCTCGGGCAGAGGCTATTCTATACTGACTGCTAGTGCGTGCATATGCGACTATGTGTCTACGTGTAAAGAAAGGGGCCATGGGCCTACCATGGTAACGGGAGCTATGAATTACTTGCATGGAGACAGAAAGGCCGGGCCCTTTGCTCTGCAGCTGGGAAGGATGTTTACCTAAACTACTAGACAGGAATGTATTTTCGAGGAGCGGAGCAGATAACTTGAAGGCTGAATACTGTTTTGGCAGGCCAGCAGGCCGAGCCGGGCACCGCTAGCCACGCAGGGAGTGAGACAAAGGTCAGGAATACAGATGCAGGTCCAAGATGCAGCTTCCAGAGGCAGAAGGCAGAAAAAGCTCGATGGCAGAAATCAGGGCCTAACTCGCCAGAGCCAGGAAAACGTAAAAGTGCACCATGTAAAGACGGTGGCAAGGCATACTTAGGAACTGAATATTCGACCCATTCATGGTGGATCTGAAAGAGGACATGTTAACGGTGGACGCAAATGTATTTGCGTCTTCATAGCTGGAAGTGGAGGGAACATACATGTACTTGAAGCACGTACATGGAGCCGTTGGGGTCTACGTTAGGGGACACAATTGACCATAAAAATTCATATTACCTCATTCCCTCCTTGTCCCCTACGGACCCTTCATGAGATATCAATCCTCATTAATCTATCAATCTGTTCATGTAACATCATTTGCTCTTCTTTCTTCTTACGGTGTTTTGATCGTGGACTTGAATGAGGAATACATGATGTCGCGCACAAGCCGCAAATCTCTGGCCCACATTGTAGACATAGGCAACAACTGAATACTATGAGAAGGGCTATTCCTAGGAAGGATAGGACTTTCCATCCCCAGGCTGATAACACGCTCCAGAACCAACCGGACCAAGTCCAGGTGCCTGGATTCTGGTGTATCTGACTTGCAATCTTGTGAAGACGGGTTATGGCTCTATATACTGATGGCGCGTTTTCTGGAATGAAAACACAGCAGCTCGATCCGATGACTCTACAAGCTCCGCCCCTATCGGCCAGGATGACGTCAAGGACAAGACGATTTTGAAGAACAACAATCCGCATAGCAGACTGCTCCTCCGTTAAGTTGCCCAGGGCGGAAGTAGTTTCATTCACTACTGCTTCGAGGGTTCTAGTTAATTTATGTATCAGTTTACTATTAAAGACAGCACCTAAGTAAGGAAAGAAACCTTTATTGAAGTCTGTGTATTGCTCCCATGCCGTTTCAGTGTAGTCGACAATCGGGAGATCTCTCTTGGGTCTAACGTGTACTAGATGGGAGTCCCTATGATAATCAGGAGGGGCTAGGATAACAGGTGGCAGAAGGAATGCAATGTAACAGGTATCATCCCAATCTAGAGGTAAGCGTATATATGCTGTATGACCACAAATGAAATAGGAATGACGGGAAGCTTTAAATGTAGACTTGCCTTTATCACTGAATTCGATCACAGTAGTACATCTACTATGACCCAGGTGTACGGAACCATTCCTCCTGACACATAATTCACCTTTGACTGGTAATACGGACATAGCGGGCAAGACTGGTACGGTTTCGGATTCAACATTCAGAATCATGAGCTTAAGTGTAAAGTTACCTAATCCATATACTTCGTTTTCTAGATCAGTCCCTGTCCTTTTGGGAAGACCCTCCTTGTCAGGGAAACATACTTTATGCAGAACGGTGTTCAAATTTCCCCATACCCAATTGCCCTGGTAAACTACGGAATTGGAATCTAAGGAATTAATCAAACTAAACCATGCACCACAGGAACCATTGTGTGTGAACGGGTACGGAAAGAGGGGCAGAACTCCCTTGTATTTCTGATAGGGAGGGAGTCGGCCACATATCCAAGAATTTGTAGCGTTGCTGGTCTGATGGGAATGATGTAACATACTAATGAATGTATTGTTGCGCAGCGCAAGTCGGTAAGATAACTCATGCGGGGGCAGTTCACTGAAAGTGTGCTCGGCAGTGACATTTAAGGAAGAATGTGCACGCTTGAAAATAGGATAATATATGTGCAACAGTATACTTGCAGCAATAATCAAAAGACTGAGAAAAAACATAATCAATAATGTCACAATACAGTGACTACGAAGTGATTTACAATATTCACGTTTCTTGAGCTGTTTCTGTCTATCTCTCTCTCTATTGGGGTCTAGGGGATACATGTCAGAAACTTGTCTAACCGATTCACCTAGGGGAGGACTTAAACAATTAAACTGTCTGACTTGCTAGACCTCAACTTTAATTTATACTCCTGAGAAGAAGTTTTCTCTACCAGGGGGAGTTTTGAGTCAGTCTCTGGAGGAGGGCAGGGCTGGGAGTCTAAGTCTGGCGGCAGTCCATGGCATTTTTTAACATGACTCGAGTGAAGCCAGCCCTTACGGCCCTCGACTTTAATCGCAGTCCTTGTAGTCAATAACACGAGCTTCAGCGCCTGCCAACGGGGCTCCAGCGGACTTCTCCTGTCGAAGTTCCTCACGAACACCAGGTCCCCCGGAACAACCTCATGTGGCTTCACCTCGGTGTTGTCGGGAAAGGCTGCAGCAACCTGTGAACGACATGATTGTAGTGCAGACATCAAGGAAGCAAGGTAATCTGTCAGCATGTTACAGTCAACATCAGTAATTTTTCTCGGTAGAGGCGTCCCCCACATATTCGGTGGCCTACCAAAGACCACCTCGTACGGGGATAGCCCTGTTCTAGAGTGTGCGACCATTCTCATATAAAAGAGTGCAACTGGTAAAGCTACTATCCAGTCGACGCCTTTTTCTCTACAGATCTTGGCAAGACGGATTTTCAGAGTCTGATTATGACGTTCCACGAGACCTGCTGCCTCGGGATGTCGGAATTTCCATTGATAGCCGAGCAGGAGTGATACCTGCTTCATAAGCTCGGACGAGAATGGCTGACCGTTATCTGAGTATACGATACGGGGCAGGCCATACCTGGGGAAGAATTCACGAACCAGCTGCTTGGCAGTGGTCGGAGCAGTGTAATCTGGGACTGGATATGCTTCTGTCCAACGGGAGAGTGCACATACAACTACGAGGACATATTTGAATCCTCGACAACGTTCCATCTGGATATAATCCATCTGGAGGACTTCAAAAGGGTGATCGGGAGGATGAAATCCACCTTGCTCTACGGGAATGCTTTTACCTGGGTTGAACTGACAACAGATCATGCAAGTACGCACTTTCTGTTTGGCTGCTGCTCGTAAATGTTTATTGAACCAGAGGTATTGAATACTGTCTAACATGGCTTTTTCTCCTAAATGTGCAGGACTGTGTACTGTGTTAATGATAACTTGAACCATAGAGTCGGGGAGAAACCATGTAGATTTTCCCTTTGTCATCCATCCCTGTTCTGTCTGGATCCCTCCTAGTTCAGTCCATTTCTTAATTTCGTCTGGTGTAGCATGTGTCTGTATGTCAATTACATCTAGGGCGGGATCCTTAACTGTCATGCAATGTGTCGGTGTCGGGACTATTGTCTTTGTCAGGTCAGTTGCGTGAGTCTGAGTCTGAGCTGTATGCTTGGCTGTTCGGTCTGCCAGGTCGTTACCCTGGGAAATTGTATCTGTGACTTTCGTATGTGCCTTGCACTTCATGATGGATATCGCTGTAGGCAGATGTGTTGCGTCTAACAGAGCTTGAATGAGGGGACCGTGCTGAATTTTGGCCCCGTGAGAGGTCAAGAAACCTCTCTCTCGCCAGAGTACACCGAAGTCGTGTACGACTCCGAAAGCATAACGTGAATCTGTGTATATGTTAACTCTCTTGTTCTTTGCTCGAATACAGGCTTGTGTCAGAGCGATGAGCTCTGCTGCTTGAGCTGACAGGGTGTCAATACAATTCGTTTCTATGACTTCAGTTTCTGTCGTGACTGCGTAGGCGGCCACTAATTCTCCTGTACTTGTTCTCATGCATGAACCATCCACATAAAGTGTCAGGTCTGGATCTGGTAATGCGGTATCTGTCAAGTCTTGTCTGGGTTTCGTCGTGATGGTAATGACTTCAATACAATCATGTGCCAAAGGGTCTGTCTCACTTAATGGCAGAAGTGTAGCAGGATTCAATGTATTACAACGTCTGATTTCTATGTGTGGCTGAAACAATGTCAATTCATAACCTGTCAGTCGTGCTATAGTCAAGTGTTGAGTCTGTGTTCGGTTTAAAAGAACTTCCACGGAGTGTGGAACTTGTACTGTCAATTGATGTCCTAACACTATGGAATCGCTTTGTCTGATTGCTAGAGCTGTTGCTGCTACTGATTTCAAGCATGCAGGCAGAGCCTGGGCTACCGGATCCAATGTACTAGAAAAATAAGCGCACGGTTTGTATGAACCTGCTTGATCCTGAGTGAGTACTGACAATGCGGTACCTTCACGTTCTGTGACAAAAAGTGTAAAAGGCTTGCTGTAACATGGTGTCGCTAAAACAGGTGCTCGACATAAGGCTTTCTTTAATTCGTCAAAAGCTTGTGTATGTTCCTGAGTCCAAGGGAGGACAGTCGATGTCGCTGCCTCCTGGGTTGTCAACTGTATGAGTGGTTTCGCTAGAAATGCATACTGAGGGATCCATTGTCTACAGTAAGAAGTGATGCCTATAAAAGCCCGTACCTCCTTTTGTGTCTTGGGATGTGACATGTTTACAATTAACTGGATACGGTCAGGTGTTAGCTGTCTCCCCCCTTTGGACAGCAAGTGCCCAAGGTAAACCACTTGCTGAACACAGAATTGCAGCTTTGAAGGGGACACCTTGTGCCCCTTGTCAGCCAAGAAATGCAAAACCGTCAATGATGCTTGCTCACATTCAGGTTCGCTGCGGGCGGTGATCAGTAGATCATCGAGATACTGTAGCAGAGCAGTGTTGTCAGGCATGTGTATACTGTCAAGTTGTCTTTTCAGTGCTTGGCTATAGATGCTGGGGCTTTCTGTGAATCCTTGAGGTGCGCGTGCAAATTTGAAGCTTCGACCACTTAAACAGAATCCGAAGAGATATTGGCTTTCCGGATCGATTGGGACACTAAAGAAGGCGTTCTTCAGATCAATTACAGTAAAGAACGTTGCTTCGGAATCAATGGCAGTCAATAGAGACGAGATGTCTGGGACCACGGGATACTGTGGTACGATGCATTTATTCAGTTCTCGTAAATCGATCACTAATCGATAAACTGGGGGTGCATTTGGGTCAGTACGTTTAAGAATTGGAATGATAGGGGAGTTACATAAATTCGAGTTGGTTTCAACAACCACTCCTTGTGCAATGAGCTTGTCAATGATTTTCAGCAAAGCCACTACAGCATCTGGGGGTAACTTGTATTGTCGGATTCGTGGTAGTACTACTCCTGGTTTGAGTGTGACACGGTATGGTGTAATGTGCATACAACCTACATCAGTGGGGCCTTGGGCCCATAAATGTGCAGGAACATTCTGTAATCTGGGATCAATATCTCTCAACACATAGTGACCCTTGAAGTCACGCAAAAACAGTCTTACTCCTTCCGGAGAACAGCAAATCACAGCTCCTAGAGCTTTCAGTGTCTTGATACCTAACAAGTTTTCTGGACATGATCTCGTTAATAACAAATCTGTAGTGCGAGACAATGGACCAACTAAAAGAGGTACTGGTTTCGATACTTCATTTACAATAGGCTTGCCTGAAAATCCAAGGGAAACATTCTGGGAGCCTGAGAGGGGTGCCCCTGGAACCTCGTCGTGACTTATTGTCGTCCTGCTTGCCCCTGTATCAATCAAAAACTTTCTATCTTTACCTAATACTTGACTATGAACGTAAGGACCCTCTTGATCTACAGGAACCTCAATAAGAGGCAAGCCAACTTCCCTCTCTAGGCTGTTTCATGTGTATCGCTGATATTCGGGATAATCTGGTCCTGTCTAGGTTGACGCGGTCTTTCTTTAGTTTTACCTGTAGCTATATTGTGTTTCAGAACTGCACAATCGTTTATATAGTGACCTGGCTGTTTACAATAGTTGCATGTCCCTTTAACAGGAGCTGCTGAATTATTGGACTGTGTCATGCCCTTTTTCTGACCGTCAGCTGGAACTGACTGAGCAACTAAAATGTTCATTTTCGTGTCCTTCATATGTCTTTGTTCGTGATCATGTTCTTCTCTAATTCTGTTCTGGTGGTACTGTAACATTTGTAACATTTGGGAAGGCGTGTTTGCTTGCCAGGTGCTCTCGACTTTCAGAACACGATTCTTAACTTGGGGCAGGGAATTTTCAACTAACTTGGATACAAAAAGGTGCGGATATGACTCGCTACTTGCTTTCAGGCCACTATTAATAATAAAACATTTCTCAAATCGGGAATAAAAATCACTAGTGTCTTCATCGGGTTTCTGTTTGCAGGCTGAGATTGCATCCCAGTCCTCCTTTTTCGTTGCTAATAAACGTGGCAATACTTGTACTAACAATCCTGGTAATGCTTTAGTTTTATCCCCAAGCCCTAGACCTGGGGTACGAGTATTTTCTTCGTTCTCTAATGCAGCCCAATCAATCTTTTGCTCTCCCACCTCCCATTCTTTTTCTTTGAGTTTCTCGTAAATACCGGCAGGCAATAATACTTTCAATATTTTCATGATGTCGGGATATGTATAATCACCCATGAGTAACATGTCTTTTATTTCACGGTGGAAACCTGCAGGGTCTTTGTCGTGACTGGGCACTAATTTCTTCATTTCCAATAATTCCATTTTAGTTATGGGCGTGTACACAAACACACGTCTAAAGGTATTATCAGCATTCCTGACTGGATGCACTTCTCACAAGGGATTTTGTCTGTCTATGTAAAACATTTTTCTTTCTGGGGGTGGAGCTGAAACAAACTGTGGATTCAGGAAAGCACTATATCTGTGTCGATGTTCTAGGATTACCTTAATTAAATCGGTACCCAGGCCCCTCCATTTATTCATGAGTATCTCTATTAATACATCAGGTAAGGGACCTGGATCAGAATGTTGGCTCTTATACAATATAAGGAGGTGTTGTATCATATACATACTAGCTAGTCGCTGTTCGTCTGGGGAAAGATTCAAAAAGGTCTGCGCTAATGCGTCATCACTATATTTATCAGAATTGTCAGCCCATTGTACTGCTGACCTGGCTAATTCTTGTTCATCCATGGAATTGAGTACATGGTACCCCATTCGTTCTTGAAGTATTTTATCGGTAGCCTGAAATAGATGTTCAGGAGTCTTCGGATTTGACATAGCGGTGTGAAAAAGTCTCTTGCTTTCTGGGCGTATCGGTTTATTAAAGGATCTACCCTTTCCTACATATGCTATCGTTCCTCTAACTTCTGGCTCTTCCTCCCCTGAGGATTTATTTGTGTCTGATTCGTCTGATTCTGCTTCCCTTTCAGCTTTCTCTTTTGCATGAAATACTACTATTTCTTTACGAATTTTCCTGTACATGGCCGCTATACATGACTTTCTATCATGTTTTCCCTCTGAAATATTCTGACCCCACGTAGTTAGTACCTCCATCTCTTCTGGAAAGGGGCGACCACTCGGTCCCCCCGCACGTATGGCAGAGTACCACGATCCCCCCGGGAAGCCATCTTGAGCGGGTGGCGTGTCCCGGCTGGTATGCCCGAAGCGGCGTAGCCGGGGCGCGCTTTTTCCCGCCCTAGAGTGGGCTGGCCTAGACACTGACGCGGCTGGCCACGCCCTCGGGGCAGGCAGGGGCGGGTTTACGCCCGCCCTGAAGACGGATAAAAGGGGACGCAAGACCCGAAGGCATCCTCTTGTTCCTGTGCTCTGAAGCTGCACCTCCTCGCTGCACGTGAGCTCGAGACGGAACGAAGAGCCAATTTTGAGCGTTGTAATCTTTCTTTTGTCTTGCAGAGAAATGCCCAAGAAAGGCGGGAAGAGAATGACGACCGAACAGATGGTCCGGGTCCTCATGAAGGAGATGACCGAGCTAAAGAAGCGGGTGGCGGAGAGAGACGGGGAAGGGGGGCCGGAACGTCCGTCGGCTGGAGCAGCTCCAGGAGGGAGAGCCAAGAGGCCGAGGAGGGGACCAGCTGGGGGGGACGTCCCGGTTCCCTGTACCCCGCTCGAAGCGCCAACCCCAGTACCGGCGGAGGGGAATCCGATTCCCGTGGTGGTCACCCCGGTGTCCAATGAAGATATGCCGCCTGAGCTGGCAGCACAACTTGCAGCGTGGTTGGGCGAAAGTAGTGAGGGCGCCACGGCTGCCGAGGCGCAGGCGCTTATGAAGCAATTGCGCGAGAAACGGGAAGCAGCCAAGGTGTCCGCGCCGAATGCAGTAGTTGACAAGCCACAAGGGACGATTGCGACCGCAGAGGCAGCGTCCGGTGCAGGTAAGCGGCCATTGCCGATTGCGAGGGATGAGTCGGCACCCTCTCGTAGAGAAAGGTTGGGTCAACATGTGCCTTTGGCAATTAAGGAAAAGATTTGGGCAGGGGAATATGTGAACATCTTCTCGTTGCTTGTTGATCATTATGAAGTGGAGCATGTTAAGGGTCAGAAAGACCTCATGCATCCGAGTGTTTGGCGCGCAAAAATGGCCGCCTTTAAAGTGAATGAGACTATTGGCAATTGGGGCAATGCATGGGGAATCTTTACGTCGATATTGGGGGAACGTAGGCCCGAGTTGCTTTCCGAGTTGCCGACCTATCAGTCGCGAATCATGGGGTACTCGACATCTTACCAGGGTAACCATTGGTTTTGCTATGATAATCTTTTTCGAAAGGCCAAAGAGCATAATAAAAGCTTGACCTGGGATTGTTATGATTCTTTGACATGGGATAAAATGAAGGAGACAGGTATGTTGAAAATGCCATTGGTAGGAAGTAATGTTGGCGAATCCTCCCGCCAATATGGGGGGACGCCCTTTCATTCAGGTACGGGTACCGGTGATCAGTCGAGACCTGCCGGCAATACAGGAAAAAGGGGGTTGTGCTTTAATTTCAACAGAGGTAAATGTACTAGACCCCAGGGATCGTGTAAATTTAAACATGAATGTAGTGGGTGCGGGTCGCCCCATCCTGAGTCCACGTGCAGAGCCAAAACGGGTGATAACGGGGGAAGAGGAGGCGCCAAACAGGTCTAACATAGTCCGAGGGGCGCCTTTACCTACCCCGATTGATACCTTGGCGATGATTCCCTGGCTCAGTGAATACCCGGATCGTACTTCTGCTGGGGTGCTGCGGAACGGATTTTCGTATGGTTTCCGCATCCCGGTAGGGGACTTTCAGGGTGTGGAGAAGTGTAAAAATCAACTTTCGGTCCTGCAGCATACGACCGTGGTACAGGATAAGATCCGGAAAGAGGTTACTCGAGGTCGGGTCGCCGGCCCGTTTAGTGTACCCCCGGTGCATGATTTTGTTTGTTCTCCTTTAGGGGTGGTCCCCAAGAAGGACCCGGGGGAGTTCCGATTGATTCATAATTTATCAGCTCCACGTGGTCTTTCTGTTAACGATGCAATAGATCCGGAAGTATGTTCGGTGCGGTACGCATCCTTCGATGAGGCCGTAGCCATTTTGAATCGCCTGGGGCCCGGGGCGCTGATGGCGAAGTCAGATATCGAGTCAGCGTTCCGATTGCTCCCGGTACACCCAGACGATCAGCGTCTCCTGGGTTTCATGTTTCAGGGTTGTTATTACATGGATAAGTGTATGCCGATGGGGTGCTCTATATCTTGTGCCTATTTCGAGAAATTCAGTAGTTTTCTACAATGGGTCTTCACAAAGAGGACGGGTTTCCACCATGTAATGCATTACCTTGATGATTTTCTGTTCCTTGGGGCAGCCGGGGATCTCGAATGTGGCCGGGCCTTGGCCGAATTTTGTATGTTAATGAAGCAGTTTGGTGTGCCATTGGCACCAGGTAAGACGGTGGGTCCTACGACTTGCCTTGAGTTTCTGGGGATCGAGTTAGACTCCAGTGAGGGTTGTTTTCGTTTGCCAGCTGACAAAGTGTTAAAGTTCAGGGCAGCCCTCCAAGTGTGTATAAATGGATCTAAAGTTACGCTGCATCAATTACAGCAGTTGGTGGGACAGTTGAATTTTGCCCTGAGGGTAATACCAATGGCCCGCCCCTTCTCCCGTTCAATTGCCCAAGCTATGGTCGGCCTAAAGGAGGGCCATCATCGCACGAGACTATCGGCTGAGGTCCGCCAGGACATGCGCATTTGGTTAGCATTCCTGGCGGACTTTAATGGTCGAGTCGTCTGGAACAAACCAGCCGTGTCCTCGGAAGAGCTGGGGCTATGGACCGATTCAGCAGGTAGCATAGGTTTTGGTGCCATCTTCGGCACAAAATGGTCGGCACAAAGGTGGCCGACATGGTGGCATGACAATGGTCTGACAAGTAATATTGCTTTCCTTGAACTTTTCCCCATTTTGGTGGCCCTGAGAACCTGGCCCGAAGGGTTCAAAAATCACTCTGTGATCTTTTGGTCTGACAATATGACCGTGGTCGAGTGCATCAATAGCCAGGCTGCACGATGTAAAATGATTTTAAGACTGCTCAAAGAAATTGTTTTACTGTGTATGCAACTGAATGTGCTATTCAGAGCAAAACATGTCCCGGGGGTAATGAATCAGGCGGCTGATGCACTGTCTCGTTTTCATATGCAGGCTTTCTCGGGTTTCCTTCCCACAGCGGACCCAGAGCCGGCACCCTTTCCCGAAGCTCTCTGGTCTCTCGGTGCCCCGAACTTCGTCACCTCGTGGGAGAGAGTCTAGCACCAAGGACGAGGAAGGCATATGAAGGGGCGTTTCGGTCCTATTTAGCCTTTTTGGGGCCCGATAGAGAGGGGCTGTGGGGCCACAGGAATGGGTAGTGAATTTTCTGATGTCCTTACGTAGGGCTGGGAAATCGGTGGCTACGGCCCAGAGGCATCGTGCTGCCATTTCCTTTGTTGCCAGGGCTCATGGTATCCAGGACCCGACAGCGTCTTTCGTTGTACAGAAAGCGCTGCGTGGGTGGCAACGCCTTGAAGGTCGCAGAGTAGATGAGAGGCGCCCGATAGGTTTGGATAGGTTGGCCCAGTTGTTGGTCACACTCCCTTCCACATGTTCATCTCAGTTTGAGACAGTGTTGTTCCGAGCCGCTTTTACGCTGGCACTTCATGGGGCGATGCGGGTAAGCGAACTGGTGGCAAGGAACAAACAGGATGTGACAGGGGGGTTGTGCCAGGAACATGTTCAGATCAGAGGTGAGACAATGACGGTCTCCTTTGTCAGGTCCAAGACCGATCAAGGTGGGATGGGTGACTGCATAATCATACGCAGGATTCCCGGGTCCTCCATGTGTCCGGTAAAGTGTTTAGAAGAATACCTAGCACGAAGGGTGGCATCATGGGGGGGGACCTTGTTGAGACACGCGGACGCCACCCCACTGACGAAATTTCAGTTTCAGCGGGTGCTTGCGATGTCAATTGCCGCTGCGGGCTTGAACCCGGGCGAGTTTGGGACCCATTCCTTTCGGATAGGGGCTGCTACAGAAGCTACAGCTAGGGGTCTTAATGTTGAACAAGTGAAACGAGTGGGGCGTTGGTCCTCCAATTGTTATAAGAGGTATGTGCGGTTACACATGTTGTGAAGCTGTAATGATGTACTCACGCCTCTTGTTTTTGTTTGGTTTTCAGTTGCGCAAGCCTGCGAGGCGGGGCGGACTATGCAGTCGACCCAACACCGGGCCAGCGGTCAGACATCACCGGCTGTGAAAAAGGAGGTGTGGGTCGTGGGCCACTCACACGTGAGGCGTGCCGCGGACGTATTCAAAGCAGGTGACATGATTCACGTAGCTGGGGAATACGGGTACAGGGTGTCCTTCTACGGAAGAGGCGGTCTCTGTATTGACCAGTTTCAAACATTTTTTGAGGGTTTGTTAGGGCGGACGAGGTCACCGCCGTCTATAGTCATAGTACATCTAGGGGGCAATGATTTGGTCACCACCGGTAGACGACTTCTCCTGGAGGCAATGCTTTCCACTGTAAGTTGGTTGGCGAGGAGAGTTCCGGGGTGCATAATTGCGTGGTCCCATATGATCCCACGGAAAGGTGTGGCGAGGGGCTATTTCTATTCAGGCTTTGAATCATTCTGTTAGAAAGCTTAATAACAAAGTGAGTAGGTTGTTCCGTTCCAGGACATTGCATTCTATTTCGCATGGCTGTATTAGTGATGACAGTATGTATTTGGGGGATGGTGTGCATTTGTCTCGGGTGGGGAATGAGTTACTCATAGGAGACTTCTTAGCATGGTTAAAAACGTTAAAACATGACCTTTAGGTAGGAGCTTTGTGGGGGGTCCGGATAGCCGGTCAACTATCCGGCCTGTGGCGGTAAGGTCATGATCGGTGAGCACTAATTGGAAGATCCCTATGAGTGGGCGTCACCCAACACGGATGGGAGCGCTCGGGAGAGGTGGCCATTGGCCCCTCAACGGGGAGGCGGTCCCTTCTAAGGATGGGTCGCCGAAAGAAAAGGAAAGGCGGTCAAGGCCCCTTCCTGGGTAGGAGGGGTTACAGCCCCCTCCTGGGGAATTTCCCGGGGCCAGTGACGTCTGCGACGGCAGATGTGGTAAGTTGTGTGGGGTTTGGGGGGAGGTCTACGCTACCTTCTAGATAACCTCACACGAGTCCTCGAACGACCTTTAAATGGCGTCGAGTTTATTGGTGCCCCCGTCAAGTCAAGGGAAATTGGTAGTTGCACTGGAGGTACGCCTCAGTCCTGTCGCCCTTCCCAAGTGGGGGGGGTATTTCTGGTTAGGGATCTTGACACCGGTTACGACCTTGCCGTTAGCCCTTAAACGTTAGGATGTACAATTTCAAAATTTCAAGTCAATGTTTTGTAGGATGTTAGTTCGGCTAGGAGAACCTCTGTATTAGAGAATCTGTTAAGGTTAGCCAAACATCGCAATGTGGTCATGAAATTGTACATTAATATAATGTTTTAATTTTGTTTTAATAAATACGGCCGGGAGGGTCACTCCCTCCCTCTTCCAAAAACTTCAAGAACTGTTTCCGGTTTCCCTCCTTTGGGGATTGTGTTGAGAGGGGGTGGCGGGTATCTCAGCCATATGGAAAGGGGCGACCACTCGGTCCCCCCGCACGTATGGCAGAGTACCACGATCCCCCCGGGAAGCCATCTTGAGCGGGTGGCGTGTCCCGGCTGGTATGCCCGAAGCGGCGTAGCCGGGGCGCGCTTTTTCCCGCCCTAGAGTGGGCTGGCCTAGACACTGACGCGGCTGGCCACGCCCTCGGGGCAGGCAGGGGCGGGTTTACGCCCGCCCTGAAGACGGATAAAAGGGGACGCAAGACCCGAAGGCATCCTCTTGTTCCTGTGCTCTGAAGCTGCACCTCCTCGCTGCACGTGAGCTCGAGACGGAACGAAGAGCCAATTTTGACCCACCCACCAGCCCCTGAAGACAGCAAGTGGTTTTTAATAATGTCTGAATAAAAATTTGATGGATAACTCTGATTTTCGTTTACAGGTTATGGTGATTATCGTGATGACTTTGAGTATGCAATAAAGTCTGGTCGATTTGTGTTATGTTTTGCAAATAAAGTATTTCTGCTTTCGTGTTTATCAGTAAGCATGCTTTTAATAAAGGGGTTGTTGTTACTGTCTTTTCATAGGTAGTCATTTAGTAATTTAGTTAGCATTGTCGTATTTATTTTGGTCGGGCGGTAAGGTCATGATCGGTGAGCACTAATTGGAAGATCCCTATGAGTGGGCGTCACCCAACACGGATGGGAGCGCTCGTGAGAGGTGGCCATTGGCCCCTCAACGGGGAGGCGGTCCCTTCTAAGGATGGGTCGCCGAAAGAAAAGGAAAGGCGGTCAAGGCCCCTTCCTGGGTAGGAGGGGTTACAGCCCCCTCCTGGGGAATTTCCCGGGGCCAGTGACGTCTGCGACGGCAGATGTGGTAAGTTGTGTGGGGTTTGGGGGGAGGTCTACGCTACCTTCTAGATAACCTCACACGAGTCCTCGAACGACCTTTAAATGGCGTCGAGTTTATTGGTGCCCCCGTCAAGTCAAGGGAAATTGGTAGTTGCACTGGAGGTACGCCTCAGTCCTGTCGCCCCTCCCAAGTGGGGGGGGTATTTCTGGTTAGGGATCTTGACACCGGTTACGACCTTGCCGTTGGCCCTTAAACGTTAGGATGTACAATTTCAAAATTTCAAGTCAATGTTTTGTAGGATGTTAGTTCGGCTAGGAGAACCTCTGTATTAGAGAATCTGTTAAGGTTAGCCAAACATCGCAATGTGGTCATGAAATTGTACATTAAAATAATGTTTTAATTTTGTTTTAATAAATACGGCCGGGAGGGTCACTCCCTCCCTCTTCCAAAAACTTCAAGAACTGTTTCCGGTTTCCCTCCTTTGGGGATTGTGTTGAGAGGGGGTGGCGGGTATCTCAGCCATATTTATTTACACCACGCCGGTCTCGTTCTCTTATGAAACAGTTTATGAGGAATCTTAATAGTACACCTTGAAGGTCTACTTTCTGATGTGCCATAGCCTCGCGAATACATTCCTGACCCTCCCCTGTCTGAACAAAATGATATATCCTGTCTAGGTAATCTTGCATTCCTGGAAATAAAACCAAAAAGTTTGCAGCACGTCTTATACGTATTGAGGCTAATATCATGCAATCGTCTTTGCCTGGAAATGGGTCATATCTACAGTCTGTAAGAAGCTCTTTAAGTTTTTCCATTGTGGCTGGTTTCGGAGTGCGTTCCATCGCTAGTTCTCTAACAGTTAATCGGCGTACTGGTGGCGGGGTATGGTACCCCCCTGTTGCACCTTCTGAGACGGAGGCTTGAGCATGATCTGTCTGTAGCGTCGTGTCAGGCCTGAAAGGATTAAGCGGATTAATAGGGTTAATGGGGGGTGCAGGAAGTGGTGGAGGAGTGGCCTGTCGTTGGGGAAGGTTATTAGTGTGTGGTATAGGTGGAACATTGGTGTATGCGGGTGCTACATCGTCTAAATAAGAAGAAAGGAAAATCTCTGCTGCAGTCTTCTGACGTAATTTAGTCGGAACCAATGGAGGGGGCTGATCTTTCTGTACTTCCGGGGTCGCCTTGGGCAGTCCCTCGGCCAGGACTGGATACAATCCTGTCATAATAGCATTACTACGTCTATCGTGTTGTTCTATCCTAACTCGTTCTCCTTCTTCTAGTAGTTCTTTTTCTTTGGCTTTTTCGGAATCCTCTTTACTTCTCTCTGCTTTTCTGAGTGCTTTCTCTGTCCGTCTGTGCGATTCTTTACGCCATAATTCAATGGCATCTTTCTGTGACTGTCTGGCTTTCTTTTTCCATAATGCTTCTTCCACTCTCAAGATGCACTCGGCATCCCATGTCCCTGTAACGGGCCATCTCTTATTCTCTGCTAAATCTTTGGTGTAGTCCACCCACAAGTCGAGATATAATACAGCATCTAAGCCGTGTTTGTGGTACATAAATATCCGGGAGTGTCCCTGGGTGGTATGGGAACAGCTTCCTCGAGTATCCCTTTTCTAGTTCCTATCTGTTTCAGTTTCGAAAACAGCGGCATTTTTAGCCGTAATACTTGGTACTTGATACTTACTCGTATTTGGACACCACTAATACAATAAACACAGTAATGAAAATCAAACAATCACTCATACCACAACATTAAAACACATTAAAACATCTTGGGAAACGAACAATAACTTGATAGCGGAATACTGGATATACTGCTAAACAGTACAGATACACTGCTAAACAGTGCAGACCGGATCTGTGTACCAAAACCCGTCTTGACCGGACACAAATTAATGCACCCGTCTAGATGCGTCCCCAGCAACGGTACTCACCGGGAAGCACGGAACGGAAGGCCTCGGAAACTCGACACTGGACTGGACCGGACTGGACTCGACTCGTGACGTAGGTACTTCGGAACTTCGGAACTGGTGGGCCTCTGAACACCTTGGACCTTGCTCTCTCAGCTGGGCTCTGGTCGGGATCCTCCGCACTCCTCACCGCCTCGTCTGGGTGTCGATCGCAGCCTCAGTCACCTCCGTTGGCCTGAGGGAGATACAGGAAATCCTGCGGGTACGCGTGGTTGTCCGTCACGGCTGTGGCAGGGGACCAGGCCTGCAACGCAACGCCGGCGCGTAAGGTGGGGGAGGGGTCCCTGTTCGGGCGCCAATTATGTGGTAAATTTAAATTACCTGTACTTAATTTCTATGCGGTAAAGTTCAATAAGAATAACTCAATCAAAAATGAGAGGCAGAGTCCGTGGCATCTGAGTTTATAAGGGTTTTATTCCTCAAAAAGGAATTGGTTCGAACCAGGTATCATGTTCCATCACCACGAGGGTTCAGGAAGGGATAGACATGAACATGTACAATGCTTTATTAACAGAATATCATATATATAGTCAATGCATATAGTGGTGATGAATGCAGAAGGCGTAACAGCTGAGAGAAACGAGATAAGAACACATGTACGTAACAGAAGGCGTGTATGAGGGCGTACACGGAGGTGTGTGCTAGAAACGTCATAGAGAAGTGTCACAGGTGGGTGGATCCATAGAAGAATCCTGTAGAGTCAGCAGAAATATGTGGCAGAGATGCGCGCGCAGCAGCATGACGTGTGATTGACGTGGAACTGGAGGGTGAAGGGGACTTGACATTTGCACTATACAGGGAGACAGAAGTCTGGCGTGTCAGAACAACCTAATCCCAAATCATATCTGGTATCTTGTGTTTGAGGAACTGTATTATCTAGAAGAAAAGGTGTCTCGGGCAGAGGCTATTCTATACTGACTGCTAGTGCGTGCATATGCGACTATGTGTCTACGTGTAAAGAAAGGGGCCATGGGCCTACCATGGTAACGGGAGCTATGAATTACTTGCATGGAGACAGAAAGGCCGGGCCCTTTGCTCTGCAGCTGGGAAGGATGTTTACCTAAACTACTAGACAGGAATGTATTTTCGAGGAGCGGAGCAGATAACTTGAAGGCTGAATACTGTTTTGGCAGGCCAGCAGGCCGAGCCGGGCACCGCTAGCCGCGCAGGGAGTAAGACAAAGGTCAGGGATACAGATGCAGGTCCAAGCTGCAGCTTCCAGAGGCAGAAGGCAGAAAAAGCTCGATGGCAGAAATCAGGGCCTAACTCGCCAGAGCCAGGAAAATGTAAAAGTGCACCATGTAAAGACGGTGGCAAGGCATACTTAGGAACTGAATATTCGACCCATTCATGGTGGATCTGAAAGAGGACATGTTAACGGTGGACGCAAATGTATTTGCGTCTTCATAGCTGGAAGTGGAGGGAACATACATGTACTTGAAGCACGTACATGGAGCCGTTGGGGTCTACGTTAGGGGACACAATTGACCATAAAAATTCATATTACCTCATCTCCCTTCTATGTCTTACATGCACAAGATGTGGATTTCTGTGATAATCAGGCGGGGCTAGAAAAACAGGTGGCAATAGGAACGCAATATAGCACGTCCCATCCCAATCCAATGGCAGACGTACATAGGCTGTCTGACCACATATAAAATAAGAATGGCAGGAAGCTTTGAAAGTAGACTTTCCTTTATCACTGAATTCGACAACAGTATTACAATCACTGTGTCCTAGATGTACTGAACCATTCTTTCTGACGCTTAATTCACCTTTCACTGGTAAAACTGTAATAAACGGCAAGTCCGAGTTAGTCTCAGACTGCACATTCAGGATCATGAGGTTAAGTGTAAAATTACCTAATCCATACACTTCATTTTCTAGATCGGTCCCTGTCCTTTGGGGAAGACCTTCTTTGTCTGGGAAACATATTTTATTCATGACTGTATTCAGGTTCCCCCATATCCAATTGCCTTGGGAAACCGTGGACTTACTATCTAGGGAGGACATTAAAGTAAACCATGCACCACACGAACCATTATGTGTGAACGGATAAGGAAAGAGGGGCAGAGCTCCCTTGTACTCCTGATAGGGAGGGAGTCGGCCACATACCCAGCAATTGGTGGCATTGCTGGTTTGGTGAGAATGGTGTAACATACGGATGAATGTATTGTTGCGCATGGCTAAACGATAGGATAGTTCATGAGGGGGCAGGTCACTAAAAGTGTGCTCCACAGTGTCATTAGAAGAAGCATGTACATGTGAATCAAGAGGGAAAAAAAATGTAACAGTAAACTTATGCAGATTATCGTAAGACTCAGAAGAAACATGGAAAACAGTGCGATTATGCATCCGCTGTGCAGAACTTTACAGTGCTTTTTTCTTTTCTCGTTACGCCTATCTCTCTGACTACTTGGGTCTATCTTATACATTGTCAGAAACCTGTCTAACCGCTTCACCCAGGGGGGGACTTAAACAATTAAACGCTGTCTGACTTACTAGACCGTAACTTTAAGCGATACTCCTCTTGGGGAGTTTTCTCTAGCAGGGGGAGTTTAGAGTCAGAAAGTGGGCAGTCCTTAAACGGAATTTCTGGAGACAGTCCGTGAACTTTTTTCACATGGCTCGAATGCAGCCATCCTTTTCTTCCTTCCAGTTTGACCGCAGTCCTTGTTGACAATAAAACCAATTTTGGCTGTTTCCATCTGGGTTCCAGCGGACTCTTCCTGTCGAAATTCCTCACATAGACGAGATCACCTGGAACGACGTCATGCGGTTTTACTTGGGTGTTGTCTGGAAAGGCAGCCGCGACCTGTGAATGACAAGATTGTAGGGCAGACATCAAGGATGCCAAGTAATCTGTCAGCATAGCACTGTCAACATCAGTAATCTTACGGGGCATAGGCGTCCCCCACATATTCGGAGGCCTACCGAAGACCACCTCATATGGGGATAGCCCTGTCCTAGAATGAGCTACCATTCGCATGTAAAAGAGTGCAACTGGCATGGCAACTATCCAATCTACACCTTTCTCTGCACATATTTTGGCTAGGCGTGTTTTCAGGGTCTGATTATGTCTCTCTACGAGACCTGCGGCTTCAGGATGTCGGACACAGTGGAACTTCCATTGGTAACCTAACAGGAGTGATACCTGTTTCATAAGCTCGGACGAGAATGGCTGTCCATTACCAGAGTACACGACACGGGGCAAACCGTACCGTGGGAAGAACTCACGTACCAGCTGTTTGGCAGTGGTTGCAGCAGTGTAATCGGGGACTGGATATGCTTCTGTCCATCGGGAAAGAGCACATACAACTACGAGGACATACTTGAATCCTCGGCATCTGTCCATCTGAATATAATCCATCTGGAGGACTTCAAAAGGATGGTCAGGAGGATGGAATCCACCCTGTTCCACGGGGACACCTTTTCCTGGATTGAACTGACAACAGATCATGCAAGTACGCACTTTCTGTTTTGCTGCTGCACGTAAATGTTTGTTGAACCAGAGATTCTGTAAACTGTCTAACATGGCTTTCTCTCCTAAGTGTGCTGGACTATGTGCTGTATTAATGATGATTTGAACCATAGAGTCTGGGAGGAACCATGTGGCCCTTCCCTTCGTCATCCATCCCTGATCTGTTTGGATCCCTCCTTGTTCAGTCCATTTCTTGATTTCATCTGGTGTGGCATGTGTCTGTATGTCGAGTACATCTAGAGTGGGATCCTTAACTGTCAGGCAATGTGTCAGTGTAGTTATATCAGTCTTTGTCATGTCAGTCGGAATGTCTGTCTGAGTTGTGAGTTTGGCTGTACGATCTGCCAGGTCGTTACCCTGGGAAATAGTGTCGGTGACTTTGGTATGTGCTTTGCATTTCATAATGGCTATGGCTGTAGGCAAGTGTATTGCTTCTAACAGGGCTTGAATGAGGGGACCATGCTGGATCTTGGTACCGTGAGAAGTTAAAAAACCTCTCTCTTCCCAAAGGACTCCGAAGTCGTGAACGACTCCGAATGCATACTGTGAATCTGTGTATTTGTTAACTTTCTTGTTCTTGGCTAATATACAGGCTTGGGTCAGAGCAATGAGCTCTGCAGCTTGAGCAGATAGTGTGTCAATACGGTGTGTTTCTATGACTTCAGTTTCAGTGGTCACTGCATATGCGGCCACTAACTCTCCTGTGCTTGTTCTCATACATGAACCATCCACGTAAAGTGTCAGGTCTGGATCGGTCATTGCAATATCTGTCAAGTCTTGCGGGGCTTTGTCACTGTATTCATGACTTCTACACAGTCATGTGGTGCTGGATCTGTTGTACTCGAGGGTAACAATGTGGCAGGATTAAGTATGTTGCAGCGTCTGATTTCTATGTGTGGCTGGAACAGTGTCAATTCATAACCTGTCAGTCGTGCTATGGTCAAGTGCTGAGTCTGGGTTCGGTTCAGAAGAACTTCCACGGAATGTGGAACCTGTACTGTCAAGGGATGTCCTAACACTATTGAATCACTTTGTCTGATAGCTAGAGCTGTTGCTGCAACTGATTTCAAGCACGCAGGCAGAGCCTGGGCTACTGGATCCAATGTACTAGAAAAATAAGCACAAGGCTTATGGTGTCCTGCTTGATCTTGTGTGAGAACAGATAATGCTGTGCCATCGCGTTCTGTGACAAAAAGTGTAAAAGGTTTACTGTAACATGGTGTCGCTAAAACTGGTGCTTGACATAAAGCTTTCTTCAAGTCATTAAAAGCTTGTGTATGTTCCTGAGTCCAAGGGAGGACAGTCGAAGTCGCTGCCTCCTGTGTTGTCAACTGTATGAGTGGCTTGGCTAGAAAAGCATATTGGGGAATCCATTGTCTACAGTACGAAGTGAGGCCAATAAAGGCCCGTACTTCCTTTTGTGTCTTGGGTTGTGGCAGATGTGCAATTAACTGGATACGATCTGGTGTCAACTGTCTACCCCTCTTGGACAGCAAGTGTCCAAGGTATACCACTTGCTGGGCACAGAATTGGAGCTTCGAAGGGGACACTTTGTGCCCCTTTTCGGCCAGAAAATACAAGACTGTCAGTGACGCGCGCTCGCAGTCACGTTCGGTCCGTGCTGTGATCAGTAGATCATCAACTTACTGTAGTAGAGCAGTGTCAGTAGGCATGTGAATACTGTCTAGTTGTCTTTTCAATGCTTGGCTGTAAATACTAGGACTTTCCGTGAACCCTTGAGGCGCACGTGCAAATTTGAAGCTTTGGCCATTTAGACAGAATCCGAAAAGGTATTGGCTATCCGGATGAATGGGGACACTAAAGAAAGCGTTCTTAAGATCAATTACAGTAAAGAACGCAGCTTCGGAATCAATGGCAGTCAATAGTGACGAAATATATGGGACCACTGGGTACTGTGGTACTATGCATTTATTGAGTTCTCGAAGATCGATCACCAGTCGATAGACTGGAGGTGCATTTGGGTCAGTTTGTTTAAGAATCGGAATGATAGGAGAACTACATACATTGGAGTCAGTTTCAACAACCACTCCTTGAGCAATGAGTTCGTCTATAATTTTCAGTAAGGCTGCTACAGCCTCGGGGGGCAATTTGTATTGTCGGATTCGGGGCAGTACAACACCTTGCTTGAGTGTGACACGATAAGGAGTAATGTGCATACAACCTACATCAGTTGGACCTTGCGCCCATAAATGCTGTGGAACATTTTTCAATCTTACATCAAAATCTCTCAACACATAATGACCCTTAAAATCACGAAGGAATAATCTCACTCCTTCCGGAGAACAACATATGACAGCTCCTAGAGCTTTCAGCGTTTTAATACCAAGCAAGTTTTCAGGACATGATTTCGTAAGTAACAAATCTGTAGTACGGGACAATGGACCAACTGCAAGGGGAACTGGCTTTGATACTTCGTTAACAATAGGCTTTCCTGAAAATCCAAGGGAAACATTCTGTGAGCCTGAGAGGGGTGCCCCTGGAACCTCGTCATGACTAATGGTAGTTCTGCTCGCCCCCGTGTCAATCAAAAATGTTCTGTCTTTCCCTAATACCTGACTATGTACATAGGGACCATCTTGATCTACAGGAACCTCGATAAGGGGCAAGCCAACCTCCCTCTCTAGGCTGTTTCATGTGTACTGCTGATAATCGGGGTAATCGGACTGTGCATACTGGTACATTTGCTGTGTGACGTGTTGCGTTGCGGCAATGGGTTGGGGTTGGGGTACAGCTACTGTCTGTTGCTGTGCATTCTGTGGAGGTTGCGGATTCTGCGGAATATTCTGTTGAACGTGTTCTGGTCTAGGCGAACGTGGTCTTTCTTTCGTTTTGCCTGTAGCAATATTGTGTCTGAGAACGGCACATTCATTTATGAAGTGACCTGGCTGTTTGCAGTAATTGCAATTCCCTTTAACAGGAGCTGCAGAATGACTAGTCTGGGTGTTCTGCGTGTTACCCCTCTTCTGACCATCTGCTGGAACAGACTGGGCAACTAGTACTTTCATTTTCATGTCTTTCATACGTCTCTGTTCATGATCGTGTTCCTCTCTAATTCTATTCTGGTGGTACTCTACCTACGTACGCTATTTTATCCTCATTCTCTACTGGAGTCTCTATTTCTTCCTCCTCCGAGGATTCACTCTTGTCTGACTCTGCTTCCTTTTCAGCCTTCTGTCTGTTATGTATGGCTACTATTTCTTTACGGATCTTTCTGGACATGGCATCTATACAATTCTGTTTATCATGTTTACAATCTGCAATATTTTGACTCCATTTAGTCAGTACATCCATCTCTTCTTTGACAACACCTGGCCGATCTTGTTCCCTTATCAAACAATTAATTAAGAATCGTAATATTAACCCTTGTGTCTCAGCTTTCTGATATGCCATGGCCTCACGAATACATTCTGGTCTCTCCCCAGTTCTAATAAAATGATATATTTTGTCTAGATGGTCTGGCATTTCTGGTAATAACATCAAATAATCTGTAACACGTCGTAGACGTAACGAGGCTAACATCATGTCTCCTTTCTTGCAAGGTACTGGATCATATCTACAATCCGTAATATACTGTCTAAGTTTTTCATATGTCATCGCTTTCGGAGTGCGCTGTGTTGCTAGTTCTCTGATTGTCATTCGGTGTACTTGTGGCGGGGTGCGAAGGTGGCCTCCTACGGCACCTCCTGAAGCAGAAGCGAGGGCATGACCTGACGTCATGGCGGGTGGAAAAGGTACATATAATGGGGACGGACTCTGGGTTGTATCTGTCGCAAAAGGATTGAGAGGACCAATAGTAGGGGGACCAGTAGCAGTAGCAGCAGTAGGGGAATCAACAACAGGCGCAGGAAGCGAATCTTGGCGTGGAGGGGTCGTGGCTTGAACAGCCGGAACAAGCTGCTGTACATTATTAGCGGGTGGTACGGGTACATTGGTATATGCTGGAGCTACATCATCTAAATAGGAAGAAAGGAAAATGTCTGCTGCGGTCTGTTTGTGACGGAGTTTAGTCGGAACCAATGGTGGTGGCAAGTTACGGGGTACTTCCGGGGTCGCCTTGGGCAGGCCCTCGGCAAGAACTGGATACATGCCTGTAATGAGTGCATTTCTTTGGCGGTCTAATTGTTCTAATCTGACCTATTCTCCTTCTTCTAGTAACTCTTTTTCTCTAGCTTTTTCGGATTCTTCTCTACTTTTCTCTGTTTTTCTGATTGCTTTTTCTGTTCTTCTATGCGATTCTTTACGCCACAATTCTATGGCATCTTTCTGAGATTGTCTGGCTTTCTTTTTCCACAATGCTTCTTCTACTCTCATGATGCAATCAGCATCCCATGTCCCTGAGACAGGCCATCTAAACTTCTCTTCCAGATCCTTGGTGTAATCCACCCATAAGTCTAAATACAGCACAGCATCTAAGCCGTGTTTGTGGTACATAAAATATCCTGGAGTGTCCCTAGGCAGGACAGGAACTGCTTCTTCGAGTATCCCTTTCCTAGTACCTATCTGATGTAATTTCGAAAACAGCGGCATGATCGGAGTGATTCGGACGTGAGCACAATAAACACAGTAATAAACAGTAAACAATCATTCATACCACAACATTAAAACACATTAAAACATGTCGGACTGAAATTACCTGGAACACAGAAAACACATATTCTGAAATATCTCGAGATAATACTGAATAACTAGATGCACTGCTAAAACAGTACAGACAATACCGGCCTCATAAAGAGACACGTCGGACCGTATTCACCTAAGTGAACACGTCAGGACCAGGTCTGTGTACTCAAACCTGTCTTTACCGGCACAAATTAATGAACCCGTCTAGATGCGTTCCCAACAACGGTACTCACCGGGAAGCAAGAAACTGAAGGCCTCGGAAACTGGACTGAACTGGACTGGACTGCTACGACATCTGACTGTGACGCATCACGCTACCACGCATGCGCTTCAGAACAGGTGGGCCTCCGGACACCTCGGACCTTGCTCTCTCGACTAGGGCTCTGGTCGGGATCCTCCGCATTCCTCACCGCCTCGTCTGGACGCCGGACCGCAGTCTCCGTCTCCCTCGTGGGCCCGAGGGAAGATAGCAGGAAAACCCCCAAACGTGCACGGTTTCCGTCGGGGCTGTAGAAGGGGTCAAAGGCCGCGTGACTTCACCGGCGAGTGGGGAAGGGGGGGGTCCCTATTCGGGCGCCAAATTATTTGGTAAATACATTTTACCAATGCATTTTTCCATATAATTATCAATACAAGACAGCTCATTTAAACGAGAGGCAGAGTCCGTGGTATCTGAGTCATACGGGCTTTAATGGACAATGATCCTCGAGGATGGGATATCATGTTCCATCACCTCTAAGGTTCAGGAAGGGACATTCAACGTTTTATTAACATTACACATTATATATAGTAAAATGACACAGTTGAAACCAATACAGTAGGCATAACAGGTGGAAAGAAAGAGATAAGAACACATGTGCGTAATAGGAGGCGTGAAAAAGGGCGTACACATGGGCGTGCACTGAACATGTCAGAGAAACGTCACAAGAATCGTCACATGTGGGTGGATGCATAGAGAAAGTTTGCAGAATCAGCAGAAACCCTTGACCTGTATGATCGCGCAACTGGCATGACGTGTAACTGGGGAGAACTGGGGGCTTTGACTTTAGCACTAGTGGAGGAGACTGGTGTCTGGAATGTCAGGGCAACCTGTACCTATAGCATATCTGGTATCTCATGTTTGGAGGATGTAGTGTCTGAAGTAAAAGGTCTCTCGGGCAGAGGCCGTTCAATACTAAATGCTAATGCGTGCATACTTGTCTTGGTGCAACGTGCGGAGCATGGGCCTACCATGGTAACGGGTTCAGTAAATCACTTGCAAGGAGGACAGAAAGGCCGGGCCCTTTGCTCTGCAGCCGGGAATATGTTTACCTATTTCACTAGACTGGAATGTGTTTTCGAGGAGGCTGAGCAGATAACTGTAGGCAAAACATGAATTTGGCAGGGAGTCCAGGCCGAGCCGGGCACCGCTTCGCTGGCAGGAAGTAAGGCAGGGGTCAGGGATGCGTACAGCTTTCGGAGACAGGAGAGATGAGGCAAAGAGGCCTCGTTTAAGGGCCTAGCTCGACTGGGCCAGGAAACATGGAGAAAACGTGTGCGAAATTCAGAAGTGCACCATGTGAAGACGTTGGCACCATATGCTTAGAAGCCTAATTAACGGGATTTCTTTGCATGACTGGATAGCTAACATGTTAAGGATGGACGCAAATGTATTTGCGTCTTTCTAGCATGTACAGAACAGAAGTTACACGACATACATGGAACATGGGTGCATGGATAGGGTGCGAGTGGGGGACACATTAGCTACCTGAAAATTTCTATTACCTCAGGATAGCAATTATCATGCCTTGCTGCTCGCTCCCACAATGGAATCCGGCACAGGCCCCCTCTTCTCTCCCCTCCCTCTGCTGCCGCACGCTGTGCACACGCTTGTGCTTGTTCTATATCTACCTTTTTGCGGCCCGGTTTGCCGTAATCCCCACTGCTCGTGACTACACTTCCTAGCATGCTAGTGACTGGAAATTCCCTACCTGCTTTTCCGGTTTCGGATAGTTTTCCTTTGCACGCTGTGCACGTTGTGACTTTGATCTTGGTGCCTGCAGAAATGGACGGTTTCTCGTCCGACTTTTCCCCGGCGGGTGCAGGGGGTTCTGGGGGACAAGTAAACTCCCTACGAACCTGGGATGGCTATAGAGCAGACTCTGGGGTTGGAAACAATGTCTCTTGCCTAATCAACCTCCTTTCAAGATCTCTGGGACCGTTTTTGGCCATACTAACTTCCGAATTTAGGGAACTAACCTGCACTAAATATCTGTGCTTACTACAATTCATCGAACCCACACAGCCTGTATTGGACCCAGCAACCAAACAAGCATAAAAAACCTAGATCCACACAAGTGAATACAGAGAGGACCCACTTTTCTTCCTTTCTTTCTTTCTTCTGGGGATGGAGGGAGTTGAGGGGTTTGCAGTAATTTCATTTAAGATGCCATCTTGTATGTGGCGCCATTAGATATGTTCATATAATTCCTGTGATTAGGAATGTATGACGTTACAATGCATACATTCACAACGCATACCATCACAACGCAACTTTTACAACGCAAGATCCATTACAACGCATGCCATTACAACGCATGCCATTACAACGCAGATGCTATTACAACGCATGCCATTACAACGTAAGTATAGGTAAGTACATAATTTTATTAATATTAATTTAATGTTAAATTAATTACAATTTTTAAATTAATTTATTTGAATTAATTTTTATTTTTTCTAAATACAATTTAATTTACTATTCTAAATCCAGGGGGGTGTAAAAGTAGAGTAAGTGCTGGATAGTGTAGGGGTTAAAATTACTATTCTAACTCAAGGGGGGTGTAATAGTAGGGTAAGTGCAGGATAGTGTAGGGGTTAACATTACTATTCTAACTCCAGGGGGGTGTAATAGTAGGGTAAGTGTTGGATAGTGTATGGGTAAAAATTACTATTCTAACTCCAGGGGGGTGTAATAGTAGGGTAACTGCTGGATAGTGTAGGGGTAAAAATTACTATTCTAACTCCAGGGGGGTGTAAAAGTAGGGTAAGTGCTGGATAGTGTAGGGGTAAAAATTACTATTCAAACTCCTGGGGGGTGTAAAAGTAGGGTAAGTGCTGAATAGTGTTGGGGTAAAAATTACTATTCTAACTCCAGGGGGGTGTAAAAGTAGGGTAAGTTCTGGATAGAGTAGGGGGTTACAATTACTATTCTAATTCCAGGGGGTTCAATTAAAATGAATTAAATTTTAAATATTTAATTTAAATAAATTAAATTAAAATATTAAAATGAATGTATAATAAATTAAATTATACTTATTTTAAGAAAATTAATTTAAAAATAAATTAATATCATTTTAATTTAAAACGTACCCATACTTACGTTGTAATGGCATGCGTTTTAATAGCATCTGCGTTGTAATAGCATGCGTTGTAATGGCATACGTTTTAATGGATCTTGCGTTGTAAAAGTTGCGTTGTGATGGTAGTGAGTTGTAAAAGTTGCGTTGTGATGGTTGTTTTCCGTGATTAGGGTTAATAATTCTGGATTTGAAATCAATAAAGAAATACAAAATAAAAAAATTTGATGTGTCCATGTTGCGTTATGGCCCGATTCCTTTCGTGGGCCACTCCTACCCACAAAAGTGAGGTACCATTTTTATCGGGACACTTAGGGGAATCCTGGGAGGAGGGAAGTTTGCAGTTCCCCTCAGATTCAAAAGCTTTCCATCACGGAAATGTGAGGAAAATATGTTTTTTCTAGAGATCCTTTGGAGGTTTTCAAGGGATTCTGGGAAACAGAACCTGGTGAGAGCGGCACAACTCACCCTGTCCTGGTTTCCTCTAGGTGTCGAATTTAAAAAAATGTACAGTTTGCTAGGTTTACCTAGGTGCCTGCTGAGCTAGGGCCCAAAATCAACAGCTAGGCACATTGCAAAACAAGCATCAATTTTTAGTGGACACATGTGATGTGTCCAAGTTGCATTCTGGGCAGTTTCCTGTTGCAGGCACTAGGCCTACCCACACAAGTGAGGCACCATTTTTATCTGGAGGTGTAGGGAACACAGATTAGTAGAACAAATGTTATTACCATTTTTCTTTCTCGGCATTTCTGCCTTCCAAATGTAAGACCGTGTGTAAAAAATGTAATTGTGAAAAATACCCTCTAATTCACATGATAATAATGGGTACCCAAAAATTCAGAGATGTACAAATAACCACAGCTTCTAAACTCTATGGAGCAGATTTAGGAGTTCTGGCGGATCTCTTCAAATCAGGAGTATGCACCAGAATAGATGCAACAAGCAATTCCCTTCCTGCGCCACCACGAATGCGTCGCATATACAATGCGATACCACAGGGGATGATGGACGGAGCGCTTGAGCAAATCAAACACTCACCCCCAGTCTATCCTGGCTGATGAGGGCTGAAAGCCCAAAACCGATCCTAGGATGCTTGTTTCCAGTTCAGAGAGGGCCTGGCCTGGCCTGGCAGTTCATGCTGGAATGTTTCCATTGGGCGCAGGGTCAAAACTGATTTCCATATGGCTGGGTCCAAACTGGAATGCATAGTGAGCAAGAAATGATGGATTTAGGCCCAGATCTTTGTACTGGGGTGAATGTATGACATTGTTCTGCATTCTGTCATTCAATTGTTCTTTAAGCATTTGTCATCCCTAGTGGGACGGGTATACTTAGATGTGAGTCATGTGCTCTCCATGCCACTGGAGTCAAGCTATCCTGGCTGATGAGGGCAGAAAGCCCAAACTGGTCCTAGGATGCTTGTTTCCAGTCCAGGGAGGACCTGGCCTGGCAGTTCGGGCTGGACACTTCCCATTGGGCGCAGGGTCAAGACTGATTTGCATATGGCTGGGTCCAAACTGGAAAGGCATTGTGAGCATATAAACGTTGGATTTAGGCCCAGATCTTTGTACTGGGGTGAATGTATACCATTGTACTGCATTCTTGCCAAAACTTGTTCTTTATGCATGTGTCACCCCGAGTGGGACAGGTATGCTCAGACGTGAGACCCATGCTCTCTATGCCACTGGAGTAAAGCTATCCTGGGTGATGAGGGCAGGATGCTTGTTTTCAGTACAGGGAGGACTTGGAATAGCAGTTTGGGTTGGACTGTTCCTATTGGGCGCAGGGTCAAGACTGATTTGCATATGGCTGGGTCCAAACTGGAACGGCATGGTGACCAAAAATAGTATGTATTTAGGCCCAGATCTCGGTACTGGGGTAAATCTATGACATTGTTCAGCATTCTGTCCATCTTTCCATCAATTGTTATTTTTGCATTTGTTACCCCAAGTGGGACGGGTATGCTCAGACGTGAGTCCCACGCACTCCATGCCACTAGATTCAAGCTATATTGGCTGATGAGGGCTGAAAGCCCGACAACGGTCCTAGGATGCTTGTTTCCAGTCCAGGGAGGACCTTGCCTGGCAGTTCAGGCTGGACTGTTCCCACTTGGTGCAGGTTCAAGACTGATTTGCATATGGCTGGGTCAAAACTGGAATGGCATGGTGAGCAAAAAAACGATGGATTTAGGCCCAGATATTTGTACTGAGGAGAATGTATGACATTGTTCTGCATTCTGTCCATCAGTTGTTCTTTTTGCATTTGTCACTCCAAGTGGGATGGGTATGCTCAGACGTGAGTCCTGTGCTCTTCATGCCACTGGAGTCAAGCTATCCTGGCTGATGAGGGAATAGTCCTCAGAGGTATGGCCTCTCGGTATCTAGTGACATGGTCCACCAAGACCAAGACAAACTTGTTCCTAAGGCTGTCTTGGGGTCTAAGGACCCTATGATATCTATACCCACTCTTTCAAAATGGGTGCCAATGATAGGTAGGCAGCTGTCTGGGCCATTTTTTCAGGTTTCAGACCTCATAAACTCCCCTACTGGGCAGCCATGAACCTGGTGATCACACAGACCCACTCAAGCAGCCTCAACAATCCAGGTGGGACATGAACTCCACTTCCTTCCATGCAGTGTGCTCTAGATCATTCTCTAACAGACAGTCCACAGGCATGGCAGGGCACACAGCATCATTCGGGAGACCTGATACCCCCCATCCAAAGGGAACCAGATCCACAGGGTAGTGGCTCTCAGGGTTGTCTGTTAACACAACCTTGTAGAATATAGTAGGAATGACTTGCTCTGAGGACAACAGATGACACCTGACAGTAGTCACACTGGCTTCTGTGTCCCTCTGAGCCACCACCCTCCTCCCATTGATGGTGACCCAAAGCCTGTACTTGGAAGTATTGGAAGGCATGTGGGTTGTGAGCACCATCTCCTTGTCACTCATGGATACTATGGTTACCTCACTGACCTTCCCCACACTGACTGGGACCAAATCGTTCCTATGCACTGTGCTAGTGAATTCCAGGATTTGGCCTCCACTGGAGAGCTTTGCCCATTTGGGACATTTGGAATCACTCTTGGTGTTCCCATGTTCATATGTCTTATAGAACTTGGGGGAAAACTTGCCAGGGTTCTTATCAAATACACTTTGTTCTGTAGGCCACATTGGGATTTGGACCATTTCCCTTAACAACTATTTTTGGGACTTGAGAGAACTATTTTCTAATCTCCCCCTTCCTTCTTCTGGTGGGAACCATGACCACCCTTTTGGGAGTGCTCTCAGATGCTTCCTGCACATGCTGGTGCTGACCCAGTTGTCTGTCAGCTCTGTAAGCTTCATGGGATCAGTCAGCTTGCTGTCTACATGATGTTGGAACAGCTCTGTAAAGCAAGTGTCGAGCATGTTTTCCCTCAGACTCAGCCCAACAAAATCATCCACTTTTCTGCCCCTCAACCATCCCTTTAGTGCTTTGCTGGAATAATCTGGAAAGTAAAAATTTGGTCAGAAGAATGGCCTTCATGGGTACATACTTGTTCAGCTCCAGATTGAGCTTCCTCATCTCTTTTCTGTCCTCCAGCTCCTGTGGGGTCAGGCCCCTGTAGACACACTTCCCCCAGCTCCATCCTGAGCAACCAGGGCCTCCTGGTCATCTTCTGGGGTCGGATTGGGGTCTTTTCACTGCTCAGGACCCTCAGGACCAAACAGTGATTTGTGTTACACAAAAATCCCTGATAAATATTTTGATATCAGAGTGAGCCCTTTTTAAATGCCTCCTTAGTTGTCTATTGGCTGTTTTCTCCCTTCTCTGTCTGTGCTCCCTCCTCCTCATTGTCACCCAAATCATCCATCTCCTGAGGTGAATTGTCACTTCTGCACCTCCGCAAAGGCCCTGCTCGCTACCTAGAGATCTAGTTTGGTAGCCCTCTTGTCTGCTTTCAGCTCTCTCTGCTTGCGGAGTTTCAGCAGCTCAGCCCAGGTGAGGTAATCAAAGGTGAACAGCAACAAGTAAGGTAGGGCACTTAAATGTAGAAAAGGGAGAAAACAGACAATAGAAAACTAAGGAGGCATTTAAAAAGGGGTCACGCTGATATCAAATTATTTATCTGGGATATTTATGTAACACAAATATCTGTTTGGTCCTGCACAAACACAAGTCTTGATCCACACTGCTGAACACCATTGTGAGAAACTCGGTTGTTGTTTAACTGGGGTGTCAAAGTCAAGTCAAAAAAGTTTATTCAACAGAAGCCTATCAATGGACCCTTCTTGCTGGCAGCACCTAACCAACTATCACCCCAAGTATTTATCTTTCCCCAGGAATTCAATTGGGGTTTGTGTGCACACTGACTGGCACCCACCGCAACTGTGCCTATTCCCTAAGGAATTAAATTCAATATGAACAACCGCAAAGGTGCACCACAACATTTTGCAAAAAACAATATTTTATATACAATAAATCGCGAAAGATGGCATTTTCTTGTCTTTCAAAGTTCTTTATTTCAAAGATAAGCACCACACAGCCGACGCGTTTCGTCCCAATTGGGACTTCTTCAGGGCTGTTAATATAAACATATAAACAATAGAAATATAAAACAATGTCTCAAAGACAATTGACATAACATATACACACAATAACTTAAACAATACCAGTATACTACATAAACATCTTTAAAATAGGCCTCTATATATAAAGCAGCTAATACAGACAAAGAGAAGGCTTTGCATAGGCAATGGAGGCCTAAAACACATTCAGTTAAACACTACTCAACAGACAGCTACAGTTTGAAGAACTTTGTTGTCCACACTATATCCCTATTTCTATTGCCCCCACCATCAGGGTTCACATGTAGAATGTTAGTGTGAATCCCATGGATTATACTTTTAATTTGTAGGGTATTCTAGGGAACAAAGAGAGGGAAAACACAAGCTACTAGTGGTAGAATAGACATAAGACAGGACATGAGTCTCATATTTATACCAAACTAGAATTTGATGACCCACAAGAATGAAAAAAAAGAATCTGGAGCAACAGTGACAGAGAAAGAGAAAGGTCACAAAAATAACATTAAGTACCTTGTAATTGGAAGAAAATGCTTCCAAGTAAGTCATCAAGGGAAATTCCGTAGGGCTCCTTAAACCAACTGTTTACACACAAGAGGTGAGGGCATGAACTTGGTGTTCTAAGACGACTCTAAAGGAATCCAGAACAGAAAAAAGAAAACCAGAAGGGCTTATTTAATAAAACAATCTATAATGCCTGAAGGCGTGAGAACCTCCTAAGGAGAATCGGGGAGAAGAAAGGGAAAAAATGGGAAAAAAGGAAAAAAAAAACAGGGGAAAAAAACAAACATAAGAAGAGGAACTTACAATCTAAGTCAAGTCTAGATGAGTTCTGAGAGTAAAATGGAACTCCTGGAATGGCGTAAAACCTCAGGTGAGAGTCTTGCCACAAAGTAAAAAGTAAGTTATAGTGGATCAAGGCAATCTGCGAAAATGCATAAATAGAAAAATATATGAGCACAATTTACATCCAAAAGTTCCATGTAACATGGGGTACAAAGCTAATGTCTCTGAAATTGCATCATAACTGGGGTGTCATAGCCCAATGATAGAAGTTTCAGAGCCATGTTTGTAAAAGGCACCACAAAATGAACGTAACCAAGATGACAGCGACATTCGTTAACCATATGCTGAAAATGGGAGGAAGGTTGCGCCGGGCAGTCTGTGCAGATCTTAAAGAGGGGAATGCTTAATCCCAGAAAGAATCAATACCTATTATATTCTTGATTTGTAAAAAATTCATACCTGTTTCTGCTTATATTGTCTTCTATGTCTCCAAATTATTTGCACTATCTGGGCAGGAATGGAGAGATAGGTAGCTTGACAGGTCTAGGAGAATAAAAACATGAGCCAAGTGAGGGGGATCGAACTTCAAAGCCAAATCAGCGAGATGTTATTCGATTCTAATATTAAGGCAGGCTATAGCACAAATAAGTCTGCAATAATTAATTCTTAATGGGGCAAATGGCAATATTGACTCCCCTCTAACCAGGTGCCATAGTGGCTCATGCAATGAAGGGTCCTCCGATTGCTAGCGGGACCTAAGGAGACCAATCTAACAGGTCATATGTGACCCGCAAATATGACCTCCCCATTCAATTGTCCGAAAAGGGGCAGTGGGCCCCAGGCAGCTCTGCCTCCCTGACCCGAAAATCCAGAGGACAAGGACCACTTAGAGGTCAGAGCAAGCAGCTCTGTATTCTCGGTCCAAAATCCAAAGTAGTAAACTAAAGGAAAAAATACTTCCTCGCCCTCTTACTCCGGTGAGCCTAGACATGGAGACAGGACATCGCTGTATTTGTAGGGAACTTAATTAAGGGCAATTGCGAACACCTGTGTTGACGCGCATATGCGAGCGGGGGAAGCCTCACGCTCACGTGATAACCCACTGAATATGCGACGGCCATCTTGTAGTGTGTCTATCCAGGTGCAAACCGGAGTGACAAAAGTAATAATCGTGCCAACAAAATACATCACATGTGATCCCCGAGTTCATGAAAAAGGGAAAACTCAGCACAAGGTTATAAGTGGCACATAATATGAATTAAAAGCTTCTATAATCGCACAAGATAATGTCCACGTATAGAACTTCACACATGCCTATAAAAGCATAATGAACTTATATGAACAAAAAAACACCATGTTAAGTGCCCGAGAGAGTTACCTGTTTTCAGGTAAAAATAGCCCAAGCTCAGAGAAGAATCTACCTCCAAGTCAGCAGCCATCTTGTAGTCTGTAAAGGCTTGTGGCCCCAACACCTAGTCAATGCTGTCACTGGTCTCGAAACAAATGCCTGTAGTGCATACTCCAAGGAAGAGATACCACACTATATACAGCGGGCACGTATGAGTAAATGGTTGCCCATTTCAATAATCACAATTCCCCTGTCCCATGGTCTATCATCAGGATTGTATAGGTTAAAAAGGAGCCAATGAGCGCTAAGATGAGATGGCCATGTCAGCCAACCCGATTTGTTAAGGCCGTTTAGGCAGCAAGAGTAAAAAGTGAAGAGAAGAGAAGGAATAGAAGATAAGTAGAGAGATGAGGGCATTCAGAATAGCCCAAATCACCTGGTTATAGAGCATTATATTGCGTCATTAATTCGTAAAGATATGTGCAAGCAGTCTCACAAAACACATAGTCCAAAAAACATTCTAATTTGCCAATCAGAACCAAAGGTACCAAGCTGATCATTTCCATAGTTTCATTAGGCATGCCTTAACACATTCAATAGGAGAGATGGAACATAGTTCACAGTGACAATAATCAACATTATACTCGACGTTCAACAGGGCAGTCTTTATCATTTTTACATTAAATAAATGAGCATGTGTGCTATTAGTGATGGAGCGTGGTCCCTAGATAGGAATTCCGATAGCAAGTTGTGCCTGTTTATTTATATGTTCTTGGTAATGTCTATAGTGAGTTATGCCTGTTCATTTATATGTTCTTGGTAATGTCTATAGCGGAGAAACGGGAAGAGTCAAGTGTCAACTATTCGAGGAAGAAATGCAGTTCATCCTTTGTATTATGGCAGAGTTCAATGCAGCGTAATCTGAATATCCAGCCCGCCTCTCTCTGTCTCAAGGCAAGTTCCCTGTTGCCTTCTCTCGGATGAACTGGCTCGTGGTCAATACCAATACACCACATGTTATCCGTGTCTTTATGAAATTCACGCATGTGGAAGGTCATCGGGTGTCTCAGATCCCCATTATGTCTTGCACAAACATGTTCCTGTATGCGGGTTTTTAAGGCTATTTTGGTGCTGCCTACATATATTTTATTGCAATCACACCCTAGGATGCATGTAACATACTTAGTGTTACAGTTAATCAGGTGATCTATTTTGCACTTTTTTTTGGTGTTAAAACAAAACTCCTTGGTTCTTTTTCTCCCCATCTTGCACATATTGCAGTCATTGCATGTGTAGAAACCCTTGATTGTTGGTGTCAGCCAATTTGTCTGCCTACAGGACTCAATGTAGCTCGGGCACAAGATGTTACGAAGGATTCTACCCCTTTTATAACATATTCTGGGTTTCGTGGCCACCTGTAGGCTTGGTATTTCTGCGAGGAGGTGCCAATGCTTCCTCAAGATGTTATATATTTTGCTGCTCCGGTCAGTAAACTGTGTACTGAAAGCCAAAGGTCTAATGCTGTTCGTTTTTTACGGGTACAGGTGCTAAGGTGGTTTTTCTCGTTGTTTTCATCACCCTATGGTTGGCCTTTCCAAGAGTATTCTTGGGATATCCCCTATCCTGGAAACGTTTTTCTGTTTCCTTAATATTGAGAAGGAAAGTCTCCTCTGTGCTGCAGTTGCGGCGCATTCGGATCATTTCCACGTAGGGGATATTATCAATCACATGTTGTTGATGGGAACTGTCATGATGCAATGTACATTTGCAGGCAGTTGACTTGCGATGTGTGAGGCTGTGAATGTTGTTATTTTCCACAAAAATCATCACGTCTAGAAAGTCCATAGATTGTCGATTGTGTGCCATTGTAAATCGAACATTGAATGGTTTGTCATTAAGAAACCCAAAATTTTCCAGCAAATCAGGGGCAGGCCCATCCCAGATCATGATCACATCATCGATGTACCTGCCCCAGAATATTATGTTATCCATCCATTTGGCCTCATGACGTCCCCAGGCATGCTCCCGCTCAAACCAGCCCATGAAAAGGTT